>NW_024736097.1:597500-625000 GCF_018991925.1 Homarus americanus
CCAAGATACAATGACAAAATTCAGTTATGTGCATCAACTTGTACTTCTTCTAGGATAACAAGTCATTCAAAATTATTTATTGATGACGATAATTTGTCCTAAACACTTTAACACAACGTCACTGTGTTGTACACCCTTATGGCTTATTCCTACACGGTTAAACGATTATTCTTTCGATTCATTTGTATTTTATTTTTTTTATCTAACTTGCCTTTTACTCCCAGATTTGGATGCATCAGGTGTTGGAAGACAAGATACCGGTATTTCAGTTTACAACATGATACCTGCTCGATGCTGGATAAAGAAACTCTAGAACAAGTTACATAGTTGTGTGGTAACATATAAGCTATCCAACGAACCTAATATAAGGAGAATAACTATGTTTCAATAATTTTTACTCACTATTTTCTTATGCATTCGAATCCTTTGTTAGTGTCGTCATGGTTTGCTACATTGTCTACCTGCCTGCCTACCTACCTACATCAGCCTATTACACTGTAACTCAACCAAATCCTCAGTAGACATCTCTTAACATGCAGCAACACCATCATCACCTCCAGTTAAAAGGTCTTAGGGACACTCAACTAACTGACTGTTGACTGAGTGGAAGCCGCGTGGATAACTGGCGACTGTTCAAATGGTGATAGTGTAAAATACGTGTGTTACGTCGTGGGTGTGTGTGGGGGTGTGTTGGGGGGTGTGTGGGTGTTTGTAGGGAATGTGTGGGTGTGTGTGTGTGGGTGTGGTGGGGGTGTGTGGGTGTGGGGGAGGTGTGGGGGGGGGTTATGGTGTAACTTGAATGTTTTTGGTTTTGTGGAAGTTGATTGGTTAAGTTGATTGCCTGTGGTTAATGTGAGGATGTGAGTTGATTTCTCGTGGGCGTTAACTAATTACATTGGATTATATATATGCAGTACTGTATGTCATGCTCAATAAAGGTAATTGTCTATTAAGCCTTAAAAGAGAACTGTCTTGTATGTCGAATAGGGAAAACGTTTCGGATTTATTATCATAACTTAATGAAAATTGATTCGTAATATCACTAATAGTTCTGTTTAATTTAAGACGTCGTGTACCTTCATAATATAGCCAAATTATGACTTAAATAGGTTAGATTAGATTAGGTTACGTAAGGTTAGGTTAGGTTTGGTATTGTGTGAATCTATTCATTTCTATGATTTTATGATAATGTTCATGATTGTTTATGGCCAGTGAGAAGTTCCCCCCACTAAAAAAATAAATAAATAAAAAATAAAAATAAAAATAAAAACACAGAACTTATTACTAATCGGCAACAATTCCTATATATAGAAGCATACGATAATCACTAAAAAAAGAAGTAATATTCAAATAAAGTCCTAAATACTCTATAGAATAAAGTACATTATAAGTTCAACCTTAGTAAGATGAAGGAGAATAATTAACGCAAGGAAATAAAATGAATAAATGAACAAAGTGAAATAGAATCTTGTGATAATTAAACCTGTAGTTAATTCTTCACAGGTAAAAACTTCTCTATAACTGAGTTTATCTTTAATCAGCTGGATAATTCTTTTAATTACTGGATGAGGACACCTGATGGGCTGTATCTAAGCTTCCTGGAGAATAATGGTAATGTTACCTCCGGGGAACACACACACACACACACACATACACGCACACACACACACACACACACACGGGGTACTGTCAGGTTGTCCTTCAGGTGTTCTGGTATAGAATTGATCTGGTCGACAGGTTAGACTTGTATCTAATCTATTTTGTCTCAGTTTGTTACTTCAGTTTAAGTGTGGTAGCATGTACAGGAGTTGAGGCTGGGAGAAACGAGCTACTGAAATGGGTTGTGGTGTAGGATTCCTCTCTCACCAAGGTGTGTGAGAGAGAGAGAGAGAGAGAGAGAGAGAGAGAGAGAGAGAGAGAGATGCAAAGAAACTGATTTTTTTTCGAATAAGAAAGCAAATATACTGATGAGAGATGAAAAGGTTTGATTATTCAAGAAATTATTCCCTAGTGAAAGAGGTGAAAGAGACGAGAAGATAGAATAGGTTATAGTAGAATTAAACGTTTACACAGAAAGGAGATACGAGGAGAAAAAAAGAAAGAAATAAAGTCGGTGATAAAACACTAAAAGAAAAAAAAGAGAGAATTTATAGAACGCGTTAAAAGAAGTGACATAATTAGGAAGAAATTGTGATTAAATAGATTTTTTTGGTTGAGAATATAATGAAATAAAATAAAACAAGAGACTATTATAGAAAGGTTGTTATTATGTATAAAAAACAAAAATAGTATAAGCGAGTACAATAACTAAAAGGGGAAATTAGACTTCTGAACATGACAGGAAAAGTAATAATGTTTGTTTGTATAGGACTTGAACGTCTGAGGTCTGTGGCTTAAAAATATCTGTAATTTCTATTCAATCTTGCCTTTTTTTTGCTTGCTCTCTCCTTATCTTTTTATTCATCAACTTACCTCATCTATCTTTCTTCTATCTTTAATTCCTATCTCAGTTTCCTATTTACACTATCATCATCAGTTTCGTTGAGTCTCTTTGCTTTGTTTAGATCACCGTCATTTCTGGTTTCATCATCTTTCATTGTTAAACATAACAGCCTCAATCTTGCCTCTTCTCTCTCTGGAACTTCATCTTAGGGTCTTCCTCTTAGTTTGTGGTTCCAATTTCGCCTTCAATTATCATTAAAAAATCTGTTATTTACTGCCTAAGTCAACATCTTTCTCTGTCTCTATCATCTACTTATTTCATCATTCTTTGTACTCTTCTACGTTATCCATATATTTCTTCTTATTCTCACTTATTTTCTTAACTAACCAAGAGAATATCCCCTGTTTCCACTCTTCCATTTCTTCTCTCTCATTTTATACAATTTTCCTCGTGACAATACCCCTCGGATACATATATACGGTATGCAAGAATATACTGAATATCAGAAACAAATTCAACAGATAACTGGAGGAGATGTCTCTGTTTTCTTTCCTTTTTCTATTTCTCTCTCCTCATTTTATGCTTTTCTTTTAATTCCCTTTTCTCCCTTGGCGTTTCTGCTAAGTATCTATACCAGTGACAGAAATAACACCCCCGAAATAAAGAAGATGTACCAATTCTTACGAGTTAATCCCATTAAGACGTCAATTGATACAACTCCACACACGCTGCTGGGGGTCGTTTGTGACTCCCCCGCGGTTACTCACACACATTGCAACTCGATTTTGTAAAGGAGCAAAACCGTGCATTTACTTTCAACAGCAAATATCAAATGAGCAAGTGTAACCAGACTGAGGAGTTAGGAATTTTCGAATATATTAATAAATAAATAAATAAATAAATAAATAAATAAATAAATAAATAAATAAATAAATAAATAAATAAATAAATAAATAAATATATAAAAAAGTAAATAAATAAATAAGTAAATAGACAAAACACAGCTGTAAGACTGTAGAAAGCGAAAAACAAAAACAAAATACAAATATCAACATCACGAGAGGCCAGTGGTCCCCTGACTTAATCACCTCGGTGGCTGTTAATAAGACCTCACCTGAGAGCTTAAGACCTGACAGTGGCATTGGTCAGCCACTCGGTTACGTCACTTGACGATCTAATAAAACTTCCCTTTGTAATTGTTCTTGTCATATTATTGAAGAGAACCGAAGGTTACAGTCGAAATATACAGTACGCTTGTGTTTCAGATATATCTTCTCCTTCAGTGGGATTACAGTGTTATGGTATATGTGTAGTGACATAATTTCTTCACACAAACACACGCACGCACACACACACACACACACACACACACAGAGCAGAGCACGTCAGGTGGAAGGCAAATGAATCCCAAGATCTTGTTTGGAAAAATAATTACTTCCGCGTCTTCCTGCATTTTCCCCCACCCGGCAACATCTTTCCATTGCCTACAAAGAACCTATTTACACATGTATGAAGGCGGTACTAAGGTGGGCCATCCCACTGAGGACCAGGAAATGGTAAAATATTTCCTTTGCAGCAAGAGACTGTCCCGACCTGCTACAGTGTTGTCCTGGAGGCAGTCGATGGCAGCGGACGGAAATTAAAGGAGACGACATCTAACAAAAAAAAAAATTATATATATATATATATATATATATATATATATATATATATATATATATATATATATAATTACTTTGATATCTATTCTGAATGTTAACGGATATTTCTTGTACATGCAATGTACTTTCACCGCAGGAAAGGTGTAAACATAATAAGAACAAATTATTATTTAGCAACAAGATGGGTAGATAAAATTACAAGATATGTTAAAAAAATAGCATTTAACAAATATATCAATAAGCAGTGATTGCAGATGGGAACCTACAAGCAAAATGGCAACGAGAACTAAGAAAAACGAGTAAAGTTGATGACATGAGAAACTAAATTACATTCTACACCACTGATGAATAAAGTAGGGTGGACATGTGGACACAGGATTTAATAAAGCCAGAGTAATAATAAATAAAGTAATAAAAGACTAAAAAAAACACAACTGTTCGAGGTTAGAGACAAAACTTTTAAAATAAATATCTCTCGGCAGTAATAGTAAGATTGGCTGAATATACTGAAAAGATTTACATCACTATCATACATTCAGAAGTAAATTACGCTCTTACAGTTATTGATTACTTTCTATACAAATTGTTCGGCAGTGGTTGTATATTTTCAAAGCTGGGTTATCTATAAAGAGTGATTTGGAGAGTATGTGGTCAAACCTGCAGTGAGTGGAGGTCTATATGCAGGTAGGAATATCAATGCAAATAAAAGGATGGCAAACGCTTTCTGTCTGTTTGTGTATTAGCAGATTAGACTGGCACTGCACTGCAATTACCCCCATGTGATTGTAAGTCTAATAATACAGGAAACAAACTAACTACATCTCGCTATCAGGTGTTACAGTTCGATTTGGATTGATTTAACTTCTATCATAATACTAGAAATAGGATTGAATTTGCTACATACAAACACTTTAGTCCGAGATAGAGTAAAAAAAAATAAAAATTAACATTAATTATGAACAAATTAATCACGTATGTACTAAAGCTTAGGAGTAGCCTAGATAAGAGGTTAGGTTAGGTTAGGTCAGGTTAGGTTAGGTCAGATTAAGTTAGGTTAGGATAAGTGACTTTAGGAGAGGATTAATATATATGTGTGTGTGTGTGTGTGTGTGTGTGACCCCCCCCCCCAGTCTACCACGGCAGTAAAAGAGAACCAGAAATTTCTCAATGTTCATAAACAATCATTAATATTATCAAAATACATATAAATGAACAGCCTCACAGAAAACCTAACCTAACCAACTTTAGATATAATTTGGCTATCTTATAATGATGAACGATGTCTTCAATTAAAGAGAGCAAAGGTGGATATATACGAACTAATTTTTATTAATTTGTAGCAACAAAATAAAAGTTATTCCTCTTCGGCAAATGCGTCAGTTGCCTTTATGTCTTAATCGGCATAAGCATATACAGTATAGGCCTATATACATTTATACAGACTCTGTCTATTTGGTATGGACTGTATATAAACATTACCTATCTGCATTTCTCTGTGCTTCACTATTTATCCACATATTCGTCTCTCCCTCTCTATCTGTAGGTCAGTTTTCCAGGTCCACGAGTTCCCTTTGGCGGGGTCAGGAGCAGTGATTGGCCAGTCCAACCACCCAAAAGGCTCGAGATAATTATGTTGTGCTGATCCAATCACAAGGCAGAGCTTCATGAACTTCCTAAAATAACATCTGGTATTGGTGGTTTGTGGCGAGTATAGGTGGAAGAGAGAGGGAGAGAAGTGAAACTATAGAGAGAAGGAATATAGACGGCAACGAAGAAGGTAATATAGACGGCAACGAAGAAGGTAATATAGACACAAGTATAGAGAGACAGATAGACAGATTATCGCAGAAATATAGAAATTAGATCAAAATTTATTGGCCTATATACGATCTTCTTGTGTTGAGTCTTTTTGGGGGATCTTTTTCCTCTGTGGTGTAAACAACATCAGCGGAAGGATCCATTACATAAATACATACAGGGGAAAAGCGAGAGAGAGATAAGTACATTACTGAGACCTCATTCTGCAGGTGATGATGGTAGTGGTGGTGATGGTGGTAGTAGTGGTGGTGGTGATGAGGACAGTGGTAGAGGTAGTGGTGGTAATGAGGTAGTGGTGTTAGTGTGGTGGTGGTGGTGGTGGTAGTGGTGATAATGGTGATGGTTGTGACGACAGTGGTGGTTGTGATGACGGTGTTAGTGTGATGGCGGTGGTGTTAGTGTGGTGGTGATGATGATGGTGTTAGTGTGGTGGTGGTGGTGATGATAGTACTGGTAGTGGTGTTAATGTGGTGGTGGTGATGGCGGTGGTATTAGTGTGGTGGTGATAGTGGCGTTAGTGTGGTGGTGATGGTGTTAGTGTAGTGGTGGTGGTGCTGGAAGTTATGTTAGTGTGGTGGTGTTGTTGCCATATTTGTGGTGGTGGTGTTGGTGGTGATAGTGTTGTTGCCGTAATGGTGGTGGTAGTGGTGGTGGCAGTGGCAACAATGAGGGGTCAACCGAGGTCATTACAGCGACAGGTCTTCCCCCGGGAGGTCATCAGGGCCAACTTGGCTGAGGAGAGGCTGACGGTCACTCTCCTTCAAGGGGATATATGAAGCCCTAAATCGTGTGTTAACAAAGCGGCCGTCGCTGCCTCCCCCACCACCACCACCATCCATCACCCTCCAGTGCCACACGCCGAGTCATCAACCCGAACCCGTGTTGTCACTACACGTTCATACTGCTATTATTACCTTTTAGAAATATTGTTACTTTGGCAAGATTATCGATGTCCACCCATTTATTACACGGTTTGTGCTTCCCTGTGGTTGAGTTTTGTTATTTTAGTCTTTGTTTGATGGTTCACAGTCTAGCGTTCACAATTTTGGTCTGATCGTTACATAAAAAACAAAAAACAAATCGACAATTGTTCGGCCTCAAATGGACTCTTTTAGGTCAAACTTAAACCAAAGTCACCTTTATCCTACCCCACAGACACCACCTAAATAGAGTGATAATGTTAGTACAGTATCGACTTCCCCCCTAACCTAACCTAACCTAACCTAACTAATATACTGTATATTCTACTTAAGTTAGGTTTAGATAGTTAATTTGGCATATTTAGAGGTTAAATTTGGATTCCTTCAATGGGTCACTGTGTTGAATAAAATCATCTGGCTTTAACCAAATAAAATATTAAAAGTGGAGTCGATTAGTGAAGGGGTTAAGACACATACATGATATAACTCTATAGAAAATAAAATTGCTGAACATCGAACATACAGTAGGTCAGAGGTCAAAGGTCAGATAACAAAATCGATATCCTGGTCAACAGCTCTCAATTATTAATCGATCTTTAAACAAAATCACACACACACACACACACACACACACACATGGGCGGGAATTAATCACCTTTCTTCAACTCCCACTTTATCCCCAACCATGTCACTCCATTGATTATTTTATGGTGAAAGTCGCAAATCATCAGAAGTTGTTAGGTCACCTTGGCATTCCTAATACTGATCTTGTCTCTACGAAGATTTACCAATGCTGTAAGTGACATTTCTCTCCCGTGATCACCCTATATCGTCAATTACTTTACTATAACGACTACCTTACTCCAGAGGCCACCATAAACAAGCTCACCTTACTAAAAAGCGGTTACCATAATGATGTAAGGGACAACACCTTCCTATAATGATCTTCGCATTCTATCGGTCATCTTATACCAAAATTTTTAGATGGCGCCTTGTACCACTGTAAGTGACATGTGTATTATTATTATTATTATTATTATTAGTATTATTATTATTATTTAAGCGAGTCACTCAGGATAATGAAACAGTAAATAGTCATACACCTCACAATCTGACACAACGTTTACACACTCTAAAGAATTTTTTGTAGGTGCTGGGTGCTGAATAACCACACAGGAAAGTCTTATTCATTAGTGAGAGATGAGAGTTAATAGTGAATAAGATACAAAACACATTAAAGTTACTGGTACTATTATTAAGGAAGATACTATCTCTTATCAGGAAAGGTAACCAATTAGAGCACACCTGTGGAAGATGATACTCAATAAGGATTTATCTCACACAATGAAACTGTCACAGGATACGACATCTCCTGAAACCAAGACGAGTCTCTCCCTCGGGACTTCTACATCATATACCTCGAATTCTACTCCAAGGTCCACCTCAATGCTACGCCGTTTGAGATATGAATACAATTTATTTTCCTTTCCTGATCCCTCCCTCCCTCCCCCATTTTTTTTTGGCTGCCATAATTGTATAAATAAGGTAGATTCTTTCTCACATCTCCAGTCATGGGAACGAAATGAATATAAGAGTTTTTGAGTGAGAAATGAAAAGCCCCTGACCTTCGTAACTGCCAGCTCCTTCTTCTTCTTTATGTGTCTCCAGGTGCAGTCCTCCATGATTTTTATATCTCAATATCTTCTCCTCTATGAGTTTATGTCTCAATATGTTCTCTTGTCTCGTTAGTCGCTATCTCTCTCTTGTCTCTGTCTCGCTACACTAGTTGTCGTCATTTTTCCTCTGTCTCGTTGTTTGTGAGTTTTGTCCCGGATAATTTTTCTTCCTCGGTGATTTTTATGTCCTGTTGTGTTTCTTTCTCTCTCTCTCTCTCTCTCTCTCTCTCTCCTCTCTCTCTCTCTCTCTCTCTCTCTCTCTCTCTCTCTCTCTCTCTCTCTCTCGTCTGAGTTTCTCTTTCAATTTTGTTTTTTAATTTTATTCTTTATTTTATTATCTTTGTCTGTATGTTTATGTCTGTCTTATCTATCTCACATAATCATTTTTTTTAATTATTTATGTTAATAGAAAGAGAAGTTTGCCTTAGAAACATTACCCGTTGTTTTCATATTCTGCTGCCATCTATATCGGGACTGTCTTTGATGTGTGTGTGTGTGTGTGTGTGTGTGTGTACGACGCTTTTCTATAACTCCTGTACTACCAAACCTGACAACCTGACAACCATATAATCTCTCCTGACCAATCACCTTCCTCTTCTAACTACCGACACTGATGTTTCTTATACAACTGCTGGATCTCTGCTGACGACGTGTTTGTGTTTACCGATGACCTGTTGACTCACACCGGTGGTCCTCAAGTAACTTTTAGACGTAGCTATGTGGTCGTCAATCTACCTTTTCGCCGATATACTTTCTTAAATCTCTTCTGAGACTGTGATGGAGCGGAAGAACTTTGTTTAGGATTCACGTAAAAATTTGTAAGTTTTAGAAGAAATTCATGATTCCATTCTGTCGGATCTGCACGTTGACTAGACCAACTTATCAAAGACGAGAGGGTGAGGCACTTAGTCTCCCGGCGGGACGCTTTATGGTTTAGGTAGTCCTATCATCACCGAACTTAACAATGACTAATGGAAGCTCCTACAGTCCTATTTATATCTTGTACAGTGTAGGTACTGAGGAACCTGCTGGCATAGCCGGGGTGTGAGTGAGTAGTGCCTAGAGAGGACAATTAAAGGCTTCCTCCTGGGTTGAGTTACTCCCTTTAATGATCTTTTCTCGGGATTCAGGTCGGGAGCAGAGGAGGAAGGTAGTTTGATGTAGGTGTCTGATGTTATGCAGAATTTTCATGGGATTTTTCTCCTGAGAATGTTCTCGGAAATGTATAATAACATTTTAGGGATCTTTTTTTATAATTGGGTTTCTGTGAGACCAAGAGACAGTAGTAATCATCTTGGGGACACTTAAGGAGTTTGTAAAATTACTGAAGCTGGAAACTTTCGACTTCGTTGGCGTGTTTTTTTTTTGTGTGGGGAAGGGGGCGGGGAGGCTTCTGAGGAAAAATTCCTTTGCTAGTACGTTATCATAGTATATGTGTGCATTTTAGATAAGGTCCCGGAAATGGACTTTTAGGACCGAACTCTTTTCAGTGGAGTCTTTTGCAACAGTTGTACTACATAATTTAATACTGGCATCTTACGGATGTGGCGGAGCCTCTATGGCTTTTGTGCCCCGCGTTATTATCAAAACTATCACGTCACCTGGTCTACGGCTCATGCATTCGTGAACAACTATAGAGACGAGGAAAATATAATAATTGACTGTGTGGCCTTCAGTTGTTTATATTGGAGAGTTTCTTTGTTACCTACTAATAATAGTCTAACACCAGGACTAACTTGATTTTAGAATGGTAAGTCGTAATAATTGTTTGAACTTTTACTGTGAACACCTGTCATTTTCTGCTGACCTCAGGTAAATGAAGACGGGAAAACCTGAACGGCGATCCAAAGGACAGATGACCTACACAATTTCTTATACAACATAAAGAGCTCCCCCGACCTCCTTCCACTACTGTTTACCAATAAGGTTTCTTAATCGTTGACATCAATCTCGGTCGACCATACAATGGATATCAGAATCAGTGCTTTATTTATCATGCAAAATTAACTTATTATTATTATTATTATTATTATTATTATTTATTATTATTATTATTATTATTATTATTATTATTATTATTATTATTATTATTATTATTATTATTATTATTATTATTATTATTATTATTATTATTATTATTATTATTATTATTATTATTATTATTATTATTATTATTATTATTATTATTATTGTTATTATTGTTATTATTATTATTATTATTATTATTATTATTATTATTATTATTATTATTATTATTATTATTATTATTATTATTATTATTATTATTATTATTATTATTATTATTATTATTATTATTATTATTATTATTATTATTATTATTATTATTATTATTATTATTATTATTATTATCATTATTGTTATTATTATTATTATTATTATTATTATTATTATTATTATTATTATAGGGTAAATCAGTTTGTTAATGATCGATATTTGATGGAGTATCAGTTATTTACCTCGACGGTGATAAACACTGACCAAAAATATACCAGACAGGTGAGTGATTTATGAGGGAATAAATTCAGCCTCTGCCACACCTGCTATGCTCTTGCTCCTGACCTAAGTGGTTTCTCCTGTAAATGTGAGACGTTTTAGTATGAGAGACTAAGAATATTCTGATTAATATCTCATAACCCACTAATTTATATAGAATTTAATTTGAGTCATATAGAAAAGAACAAGATTACCGATGTAGATATTCTAGACGTATGTATTGTATAGGTACGGTTACAGGTGAAGACACAGGTGAAGGTACAGGTACAGATTCACGCGCAGGGAGAAATAGAATTACAGGTACAGGTTAAAAAATACAGGTAGATATACAGGAACAGCAACGGATACAGGAACGATAATAGATACAAGTTCAGCTATCCGTACAAGTAGAGGAGCGCGCACACACACACACACACACACACACACACACACACACACACACACACACACAATACCAATAGCCATAATCATCCTGTAACCTACAAATACAGGACTAAAAACAAATACAAAATGAACATTACATAATATTTTTGTATTACCTCATACTCTGGGAAAATAGATAAATTTCACTCACTCAAACCTTACTATACCGCCCCTCCCACTCTGAGACCCACACACCCCCCACTGTGACGTCCACACACCCTCCACTGTGACGTCCACACACCCCCACTCTCTTTAATCTCCCCATACACTAAACATAGCCTTTTTTAATGTCCACACTAACCCCTTCTTGACGTCAAGGCACACCCACACTGGTACCCTTTCACCTTCTGACTTCCACTACGGCGTCGACCAATGCAGCTGTCATGTAGGTTCCCCGGGCACTTCAGCTCCGGCCTCCCTGAGTGACGTTGTAGAGCGAAGGAGTGTATACCGATGGAAAATATAGTCCCGCGCCAATTGAAACTGCAGGTTTATAATTATTATACTCCGTTGCCCACCAGAGTTCATAGAGTAGTTTGGTGTTGAATTTATTCCCAGAGCATCGGTATGGTTCATTGGTCTCTCCAAGGAAGGTGAAGCCTGGCAGTTTTCCAAGTTCTAGAAAGGGAGGAGGAACACAGGCTTCAGTGGAAACCTGCCAAGAACCTTTTACATAGAGTGATGCAAACACGGGAGACAATATCTACTGTTACTGTCACGAATGTTATTATAATCCCAATTTTACAGTAAACAGGAATAATCATCTATTAAGGTTATAAAGCAACTGGAGTCACCAACGAAGGAAGAGGAGACGGAGGAGGCAGTGAGCGGGTCAGTTTATCTATATATAGCGTGTTGCTGGTCAGGCTCTTATTGACGGCGCTTAATTGGTGTGACTCACTGCCACCTGACTCCGGTAACACAAGCCCCGGGAGGGTCACCTTATTCTCGTTTTCTCTACTTGGGGTGAGAGGCGAGGGAGCATGAGAGAAAGAGGTGAGAAAAGAAGGGGTGAGATGGAAAGGGGGGTAAGAGGAAATGAGGGAATGAGATGGAATGGAAGGTGTTATGAGATGTGGATGAGTGGGGAGGGATGGTGTGGGAGGTGGTGGTGAGTGGAGTAGAGGCGATACGGAAGGGTGTGGGTAGAGAGAATGTGAGAGTAAAGGGAGTGGGAAGAAGAAATAGTATTACCAAGGTGCACTGTAATATGTGTGTAAAGTTTCAGGCCTCTAACTGCTTCCGTTTTGGAGCTATGGCTGGAACAGACATACAGACAGACAGACATACAGACACTTTTAAGATCTTATTATTTTACACACACAAATACAAAGGTTCCAAAATTAGAATTGTTGTCAGCTTTGAGTCCCGGACATAAATCATTAGATAGAATGTTTCACGTTTATTGTTATTTTCACATTAGATTGACAGCTGTGGGTGGTATCATATTATTGTACAGGTTGAATATTCACAAAACACAGTAGAAGACACTTGAAATTAGATATCGATTCCTTAAAAGAAAATATAATAATCAAAACACTCTTTATACCATAGGGGAAAAATCAACTTATAACCTTTCACAAAAATCTATGCCAACTTTACCTGAATATCATTAAATGGTCGTAATCAGATATTCAAAGAAAGTTAATAAAAACCTCACCTGATTTCATTCATCTACACAAGTGCTTATTGAATACATTATTATAATTTTCTAATAACATGCAAATAACCTTGTAGTTTGACCCCCCCCCCCCTCCCAACGTTAAGAGTCGCTTCTGCTACTGAAGATAATTATAACAATATTTACACTTTCATTATCATAAGTTTTTTTTCCCCTCAAGAGAATAGCGGCAATACACACCCATCTAAAGTTCTGGAATTATATTAAGCATTAACGTAAAACTATTTGATCCTATGTTCTCTACCTTATGAACAAGAGTCAGAAGGAGTTAAGACTCTAGTTTGGTGTTTATGAGAAGCGGCGACTCTTACCTCTATACATACTTCTACGTCCAGAGTTACACCTGGCTCAGTGATTCCCAATGCCTAATGACGGCTACCTTTGATTTGGCCCCCTAGTGAGTGAATCCTATCTCAAGAGTCTATAAGTGTCATTTTTTTTAACCTTAAGGGTCAATATATACACTGACATGTATAACAGACCGTGGAGTAATAGCTACGGATGATTACATTGCAGTTTTATACAAGGACAAGGGGAAATCATCAGTGAGAATACCTGAATTTACTGCGACGTACGGGAAGAACTGAGAGAGAGAGAGAGAGAGAGAGAGAGAGAGAGAGAGAGAGAGAGAGTGTGTCTGTGTGTTGGTGATTTTTTCCAGAACTCATCTACCGGGGAGGTACAACACAGTAGGAGTCCTTGATGAGGTTTCCTCGTCTCGTCTTGGTCGCTCCAGGTAAATGACTTGTGGTTTTCTTGATTGTATGACGTGTTTCTTGTACACACACACACACACACACACACACACACACACACACACACACACATACACACACACACACACACACACACACACACACACACACACACACACACACACACACACTCCTATTTTGTCTCATCTGTGATTAAAAAAAAATAAAACAAGGCTGGTGGAGTTGATTAACTTCAACAGGAGTTCTGAAACAAATGAACAGGAATGGGATTATAGGTTTGATTGAAATGTGTAACTCAATTTACTACAAAGAACTTTCCAGTGATTTCAGTCAATTATTTACGCTATTGCCGTAAAATAATAGTTTGGAATAATGAATCAAATAAGACATTCAGGCTACGTTGCATTAAACATATTAAATAGGATAAAAACAGAAACTGACAATGGGTTAGGTTAGGTTAGGTTAGGTTAGGTTTGGTTACGTGAATATTATAACAGATGCAGAATTGAAACATAAAGTGAGGAAAGTTTCCTTGGATGAGAGTTCTAAATGAAAGAGCTTTAGAGGTTAAAAAAGTAATTGGTTTTGTAGGATTTTCAGAGAGGATTTGATAGGGTGAAAGATAGCAAATTTATATAAATCCGGGAGGAAAATAAGTATTAATGGTGAGGTATTACAGTTTATTACTGGCATCAAGAAGCTATACTGTATTAGTTAATA
This sequence comes from Homarus americanus, assembly GCF_018991925.1. Classification (NCBI taxonomy): domain Eukaryota; kingdom Metazoa; phylum Arthropoda; class Malacostraca; order Decapoda; family Nephropidae; genus Homarus; species Homarus americanus. The sequence continues at coordinate 612,073 of NW_024736097.1, forward strand.
ATGATTTAGATAAGACTGTCTGTTTGTCTCCAACATTATGAAATATATAATCAGAATCTTTAATTAAAAAAAATGTAAGTAACGACGAAGAAAAATTATTTAGTAGAAAAGAATATTAAATAGAAACTTATAGGCAGATAATATTGCCCTTGTTGCAGAGAGTGAAGAGGCATTATAAAAAAAAATGATCTAGAAATTTGTGGAAAATGAACGATAAATCCTATACTAATGAATATGGTAACCAACAGTGAACTCAAGTGATGGTACAGTAGATGTGACAAGATAAATTACAACAAGATCTGATCAAAGAAAAAAAAAACACTTCCAGCGTAAAGACTTCCAGCAGACAACAGGAGGGTAGAATGTTCAATAATGTGGTGTATGAGGAGAATTATAAAGACGTTAAACCAATAAGAACAACAGAAGATGTACTACAACTTCATAGAATAATGGAAGAATTACTGGAAATTTACAGATTAATAACAATGTAAACTTTGGCCATATAATTAAAATTGAAGTAGTAATGTTAAATATATTATGTCAGGGTAAGGGGACCGGGGGGGGGGTGGCTGAACTAAGAAGGATGAATGAAATTAAAAGTTGGGTCCCTGGAGAGGTGAAATACCTGTGACGATTCATAAAGCCAACACGTGAACATTTGCAGCGGAGACCATAGTTCCCAGCACATAGGATGATATACCTTGATTGATTACATGATACATACCGGGGGGGCCTTAAAGGGTGGTAGATCTATGGAACGGTCTGCCAGCTCAAGGTTTGGAATCTAGAACAATACTAGGTTTCAAAATATCCCCAGACAAAACTATCACGAACAATGGAGGGATCTTACACAGGCCACTGACCTCCTTCCCTCTGTATGGCCACCTCTAGAGGATGGCCATTAGGTGTATTAGGTTGACCAATAAAATGTTAAACTTTGTATCTTTTTTTTTTCGATAACATCTGAGTCTACGATTTGTCTTCTAAAACTACAATTTTGTTTGAATATTATGGACGAGTCATTCCAACTCACTAACATTTTTAAATAAATACAATAACAACACCACAACACACAACAACAGAACACAACACAACCACATAACATCACAACAAAAATATCAACAACAGAACACAACACACAACACAACGCCACACATCACACAACAAAACACACACAATCACACAATAGCAACAAATCAATAACAAACCATAACACACAACACCAACAACTACACAACACCCAGCCAACCAACAACAACAACAAAGACAGAGACAAGGAACACGCTGATACTAGTACGATGAATAACAAAGCATTGACAAGGTTCCCGGACGTCGGATAATCTGGACAATTTACACAAGAGAAACACCTACCTCAACAACAATAGCGGGCGTGAGACATACCGTTGACTGGTGGAGCACAATGGCTAAATGGCTGTTGGGATTCATATGTATGATGGACTCTATTGATCTATACCTGGCTTCTGTATCTCACCGTTGGGTTTTGGGTTTCTCGTGCTTCTTCTTTGTCTTTTGGGGAGGGGGGTCTGGTGCTTCGTTTTTGGGAGTTGTTCTGGTGCTTCTTCATCTCTAGGGTAGTTGTGGTGCTTCATCTCTAGGGTAGTTGTGGTGCTTCATCTCTAGGGTAGTTGTGGTGCTTCATCTCTAGGGTAGTTGTGGTGCTTCATCTCTGAGGATGTCACTTTTGTTTCACTTCTGGGGGTGACAACTGTGCTTCACCTATTGTAGTTTTTCAATTGATCTTACCTTATTTAAATATTAATTTATAGGTCGAATTTCTCTTAGATTATTCAGAATTTTGACTTAATTTTGTTCCAATATGGACAATTAAATGAGTAATTTAATAGTAACAAAATATTCCATGGTTCGCTGAATTAGTGCGTAAATGTTTTGAATTCGATGACAAATATTATAAATGACATTACGTCTCAGTTCAAATGTATGAATTATTTTGCATATTTGTCTTTACAGTTTAAACATATTTTAATTTTCCAAATAACACTTCATTTATGTTCAGAATTTGTAATTATACTCTTTGTGACCTGTGTTCTAAAACTCTTTAATTTCTATGTATTTGTGCTCACATATTCTATGCACCTGATGGTATTCAGTACACAAGGAGGGAGTTTATCTGGCACTGTACTCGACCCTCATCAGTTCCTCATTTGTAAAGTTAAGCTGTTGTCTTGGTGACAGCTTCTACACCTAAAACAAATTCACGTCTAGGTGGCCGTAGGGCTGGCTAACCTCAAACACGAGGGGAAGCCATTAGAACGCCTTGACTTTCCAGCAAAAATCTGGTCACCTAATCATAACTGGGTCGTACAGGAGGAACCACAACTGCGATGCCAGAAACTCCAAAGGCTGGACCGCTGTACCCACTGGTTCACACCATCCAGATATTCTAAACTAGTAAGGTACATTTATATTCATGTTTATAAGTCTAAACAAAATTGTCTTTATTTATTAAAATTTTACGCAGAACTGTATTCGTCTAAGCTAAATAAATATCCCTTGGTGTGCATATATTTTAAATTAATGTGCATTTGTTTTCATGTATTCTGAACACTGAGGCATAATAATGTAGTTGTAACCATGACGAGTTTTTTCTTGAAGGGAAACTGTTATTAATGCAAATCGTTTAACACTTTAGCTTGGGATCTGTTGATTCAGAATAATGGAAAGAAAGATAAACATAGGCAGAGGAAGACTGAATAAAACAGAGGAGAATGTTAGCAAAGGGGAGATAGATAAACGTAAAGACAAATAGATAGATCGATAGGTAGAGAGGAATCAAAGATAAATATCGTTTATCCCTCACTCCAGGCTTTTCCACCCAGATACAGAGTGTGCAGCAACAAGCACTTCTTTCATTCATCCAAGTCTTACCGCTCTAGCAGTTTTGTTTTCCTCTGGATTTCCGTTTCTAAACCAATATGTATTTGGTATATTCCTAAAGCTTCACACACCATTTTCCCTCAATTAATTATTCTCAAAAAGTCCTTGCTCGGCGCCCATGTCATTGTCAGTGATTTTGTTAACAGAACAAAGACTTTCTTGATGAAACCAGAGCTGTAGCGGAGCAAAGTAAAAAAACAATCAAACAAAAATCTTGAACGTGTTTTGAGACTTGTTGAGGTGGAGGCCATCACTAATGCACATCACTTGGCAGATTAGTAATAGACCAAAGGAATATTTTTCTGATCTGTCTGAAGTTGACTTAAACCTTCTTAGAAACCCTTTCAGTGATAATTTGCCTCTGTTAATGATATATTGCGGTTAGAATTTATTGATCTTGTGAACTGCTCTGCCCGTCATCTCATATCCAAGGGTTATTGAAAAGGCTATTCGCTTTCTGTTGCTTTTTGGATCAACATACTAATGTGATACCGAGTTTGAAGCTTAATTTTGATGAAATTTAAATTTAGAGTTAGATTTTATTAGTGGCATGACACTGCTTGGCTCTTTCTGTTCGTTGACAAAAATAACAGCATCCCTCTTATTACAGTAAAATTTCATTTATATAGAGACGTGGGATAAATAAACAATGATGTTGGGAAATGTTGAAATCATCCTGAGTTTGTGTAACAAATGTTCACCAACAGTTTTCATTAATGTTTTAGTTCTGTAGATCTGAAGGATTCATGCATTATAATGTTGCATGGTTTTAGAATTAATATTACTTTGCTTAACAAATGTCCAGGCTTTTAAAATGTGAACCAAGAACATTATCATTACATTTGTAGAGCTATGAACATTAATACGCATAACTACATGTCTCTCTTACAATTTTTTGTTAGTTTATCCTTTCAGGGGTTACGTGGGTACCGGTGTTAATGCAAAGTAGAACGTGGTAGACAAAAGGTTGATAACTCATGTCACAGACGTTCTTCAGTTATTCACGCACACTGCTGCTTCCTAGAGTCAGTTTGTAGCAAGGCAGCTGATTGGTTGGCAGACGGACGCTGGAAACAACGCTACAGTTCTTTTGTATTTAATTCATCGTATATATTCTGATATTTTAAGGGACTAAAACTATTCTATGTTGAACGCTGAAGATTTCCACACTTGGGTAAGCAAAAATTAACGTGTGAAATGCTCGGGTAACACAAATATCTTGAAGAGAACGAAAAAATTTACATATTTTCAGCGACATCCTTCATCACCCTGCTACATGAAGTCTCGTGGCGAAGTGGTGTTTCCGTCCCAGAATTTGTTTAAAGATGTGTCCGAGATATTTTACAAGTTTTTATATATTACGTCTTGGGTTCATGTGTAATTTTTCTGTCATTCTCTACTTTTCTACGTTTAGAGTTTGTTAATTCACATATTTAATAATTCCTCTTTACTTGTTCATTTGGTTTCCTACAGCTTAGGCATTACCTTTCTTTACGGAATTTTTAACTTCGCTGAACTTCTTATTTTCAATAATGTCTCCAATACAATAAATCTGTCTTCCAGTTCGCTGTTATTTTGGACTGAATTCACTCTTACGATATACAAATAAATTGATTGATTTTTCTCATTTAAAGTAAATATTCGACAGGGAAACGAAAAATTTGTAGCAGAAAGAAAAATTGTAGATAAAACAACGCGTATCACAAGAGGGAGGCTACCTATCGTGTTTTTCCGGTGAGATATAGCAGCCAACACGAGCAGCGGAAAGAGATGTGCTGCTATCAATTGTCGAGTGTATACAGACACGCACCAACACTTACTCCTCTACAAGTTTCCTAAAGAGAGAAACAGAACTGTAGACATTCCAGTACTTATAGTGGGGTCGAAACTATCACTCCTCCTACCGGGATCTTGGTGTTGCTACATCACGTCAGATTTTCCCTGGGTTGTCGCCTTCTGTGTTCTGGTTGTTCAACAGGTCATTAATTGTCTCACAGTGATGCTTTAAGCTCTGGAGTTGTTAACCTTTGTGATAAGAATGTTTTTATCGTTATATCATTTTGAAAATCCGCTTAGAACAGGTATGATTACCATAATAATATAGAGAGATATTTAGTTATTTCTATGCAAAACTAGGAAGAAAATCAGCTAAATCCTCGTTATATTATCTCAGGATTTTTTTTAATAACAATATGGTAAAAATAACAACTATAAGGTGGTTATAGGTAATGTCTAATGTTTTAAAGACCGTGGTTGATATATGATGATCAGAATGAAATAGTTACAACGCGCAACAACCATATACAAGTATATCCTCCACGTCATGGGATAGAGAGACTTAGAGAGAGAATCCCGCTATCTTTATCACAGCCATTAGGCCACAGTACTGAAGGGGAACACCACTTGGGCTCCAACCACAGAACCACAACACAGAATATCCCCCTGTCACTATACACCACAGCAGCACCATTTACTGTCAAGCTGTACCGAGAGCTGAGACTACCTCCTCCTTCCCTCCCTGTGTCCCCTCTACCCTCCTTGTGTCTACTCTAACAAATCAAGTTGCGTCGTGCCCAGTGAGGCAACCATATACCAAGAATACAGCGCCAGCACGAGCAATCATCAACGCCTGACACTTCTACATCCCGCTATGTCGTACTTTATGGAAGTTAACGCCAAAGAAGTGTTCGTTTACTTTCATCAATGTTTCTTTTTATAGTATTATTGTCTACCCTTCCCGTATTTAATCCATATGTTTGATAAATAATGTTTCAGGGATTTCATCTAGGTCAGGGGAATGATTGGGGGTCGTCTTGGTTGTCTTAGTCTAGGAGGGTCGTTTTGCGGTTGTCTTAGTCTAGGAGGGTCGTTTTGCGGTTGTCTTAGTCTAGGAGGGTCGTCTTGCGGTTGTCTTAGTCTAGGGGTCGTCTTGCGGTTGTCTTAGTCTAGGGGGTCGTCTTGCGGTTGTCTTAGTCTAGGGGGTCGTCTTGCGGTTGTCTTAGTCTAGGGGTCGTCTTGCGGTTGTCTTAGTCTAGGGGGTCGTCTTGCGGTTGTTAGTCTTTAGTCCAGGACCTCGTCTTCCGTGTTGTCAATTCTTTAAGCTTAGTCATTTGTCTACCTCCTTAACAACCCCTATCCCGCCCTTAATTCAAGTTTCCCTTCAGCTGTGTTCCCCCTCCCATTCTTCGTTGCCTACTTCCCACCCCTTTCTATCTCCCTTCTCTTCAACCATCTCCCTTTTCGTTTTCTCCCCTCACCCGTCTTCTCTCTCCTTTAACCTTTCACTTCCTCCCCTTTCCATCTCATCATCCATCCACTTCCCTCGGTTTTCGCTCTACCTTCATTCATGCATCTCTCGCAGGTCCGCTTGTTACTCCTGCTGTAGACGGCGCTGAAGGAGATGAGAACACAGTAATATTGTCTAGACGAGTGAGTTGTACCTCTCTCTCTCTCACACACACACACACACACACACACACACACACACTAGAATATCTGCAATACTTACTCAGATATAGGAAATTTATATAAAAAAAAAAATATTATAAAATTTTCTTTCACTTTTGATTCCAGACAGACAACATCCTTCTCTAATAACTTATTTTATTATTATTGACTCCAGCATTTAATTGGGGTTATTGACCATTGAGTAAAGTGTTTAGTGGTTATGCAAATTATGAGATACAGTACAGTAAATATTCCATTATTCATAGAAATATTTCAACAGGATTTAACGTAATTCAGTTCATTCAATAACTTAGTAATATATTCTTCATTTGTTAGAATAATATATAACCTTTGTCTCATCTCACTCCCAGCCTATACATGGAGATTCACAGTCCGTAAACACTGGAGTTATTATACATTATGTGTGTGTGTGTGTGTGTGTGTGTGTGTGTGTGTGTATCTTTTACAAGTAACAGTTGAACTTTGTTGTATGTACTATGTATGGGGGACATAACATTTATTATACCCAACAAGAATCTCAGTTACCGCATATATATTCAGAGAGAAAGAGAGAGAGAGAGTTAGCATTTCACGTCCTTAAGCTTCCATAAATTCCTGCGGGTTTTCATGTTTGCTGCTAACAAGTTCTGACGTAACATGAAAAGTTGGACATCCAGAGCCTGTTGGAAGCTGCTTGTGGCAAGAACCCTCGAGTTGTTTTATGTGTTACTGAAAATTTACATGTATATAATTTTCCATGCATATATATATATATATATATATATATATATATATATATATATATATATATATATATATATATATATATATATATATATATATATATATATATACAGTATACATTTCAATAACCGCATACAGTGACCTACCCAAGACATACTAATAAAGAACGCTAATTAAGACAATGAAACTACTTTAACGACCTAATCACCCTCATTAGTAAGCATCAATATAGAACACTTTTAAAACTGGCCACAATTATGTAAAAAAATTACTTAAAAGTCTCTTTCCCCAGGGTAATTTACATATGTACAGACTAAATACGACCATATGTACACACACACACACACACACACACACACACACACACACACACACACACACACACACACACACACACACACACACACACACACACACACACACACACACACACACACACACACACACACACACACACACACACACACAACTCTTTCTCTGACACTCATTATGTATACTACTGCTAAAATATGGTTCGTGTACGTTAATTTGTCTCCCATAGTGAAGGACAAATACACACGAGCTGTAGTGTACAAGAGCATTATTTTATGAAAGCTTTAATACACAAGAGCATTATTTTATGAAAGCTTTAATACACAAGAGCATTATTTTATGAAAGCTTTAATACACAAGAGCATTATTTTATGAAAGCTTTAATACACAAGAGCATTATTTTATGAAAGCTTTAATACACAAGAACATTATTTCATGAAAGATTTAATACATTATTTTATGAAAGCTTTAATACACAAGAACATTATTTCATGAAAGCTTTAATACACAAGAGATTTAATACTGAAAAACTCTTATACTGAAAATCTCTAATTCTAAAGCCCTCTAATACACAAGAGTCCTAGTATACCGTGACATGGACCAATTTACTGTACCATGGACCAATATACTGTACCATGGACCAATATACTGTACCATGGACCAATATACTGTACCATGGACCAATATACTGTACCATGGACCAATATACTGTACCATGGACCAATATACTGTACCATGGACCAATATACTGTACCATGGACCAATATACTGTACCATGGACCAATATACTGTACCATGGACCAATATACTGTACCATGGACCAATATACTGTACCATGGACCAATATACTGTACCATGGACCAATATACTGTACCATGGACCAATATACTGTACCATGGACCAATATACCTGGACCAATATACTTCTTAAGTATGTATGTTCTTATTTATACGAATTTAATTGCACTTAATCCCAATACATACGAGAACATACTAATGTGTTTCAAGTGATGTTTTCCAATGTGATGATAACGTGAAGGAATTTTTAGTTATGGAAGTCACGTGGATTTGGATATCTTGGGATTATTTTTTTAATGGATTTTATATTATGTAATGTATAAGGGAAGTTATAGAATAAATGATGTGCGTGGTTTAACCCGGGTCAGTAATAAAACACAAAGGGGAAAAATTCATGGGAGGAATTATTAAACGTTTGTCATTTTCGTTATTTTTATATCTTTTGTCTTAGGTAAAATATGGTGAGATTTACAAAAACTGTGTGTGTGTCGTATGCCTGAGAGGTGTTACAAGGTGGATGGTGGGGGGATGGTGGGCGGGGGGTGTTAGCCTCGTCTCGTAGCGTCATATTCAGTGGAATGGTTTGGTAAATCCGCCATTTTTTCATGACTTAACTCTTATAATAATGAATAAAAATTTAACTCTATGATATCTGTCTTTTTATGTCGGGTGAAAGATTGCATAACTTATCATTCTGTAAAGACTTCTTCTCTCAAGGTTTTTCTGTATGTAAAGGTCCGAGTGTGTGTGTGTGTGTGTGTGTTTTAGTGTGTGTGTGTGTTTTAGTGTGTGTGTGTGTGTTAACGTAAAGACCTGTATGTGTGAGTTTGTCCTCTCCACCCCCAGAGAAAACGGTGGTATATTCTTTGACAGGGATACGTCCTTAACAACCTACATCAACCTTATGTCTCTATCCCAAATACACAATGCCAAGAGAGAGAGAGAGAGAGAGAGAGAGAGAGAGAGAGAGAGAGAGAGAGAGAGAGAGAGAGAGAGAGAGAGAGAGAGAGAGAGATAGAATAAATTTTCCTGATTTTTCAGTACTTAATGTCGACGGATCTATTTCCTCTCGTACACTGATTATATGTTCGGATCTTAGTTGTTGGAAACGAAATAAAAGTAAAGAAACCAAGAAAGACAGAATAAAAATAGTACACAGTGATATACTAATCCATCAAGAATTGTATAGTTTCAATCAACCAGACCGCCGTTACGTCTACATCATCGTCATCATCATTTTTCTGTCTCTAATAGTTCCGGATCATCGGTCATTATGTCCAGTGGAGGACAATTTATCCAACCATCAAGCAATAAACCCGGATAACAGAGTCCTTTACATACAACTCCAGAAATAAACCAGAAATTATCTATCTTTTGCGATATTCTTGTTATATGTGTACACTAACCTAACCTAACCTAACCTAACCTAACCTAACTTAAGACAGCAGCACAGACGTCCGCCTTCAGGTAGAAATGAACTGTTTTCTGTAATTACCTTTTCATTAACTACCTGTCTTACCTGCTCTCAGCCCCGGGATACGTACGTCTATTACACTGAGAGGTGGAAGGAGGAGCTAATGACAGTTCATCCACTTCCAGTTGCTTTACCACCTATCGAAGGAGGAGTCACCTTTAAACAATCCGCCCAAAACTATCGACCTGTCCACGACTCTAAACTATATGCTTCCTCCTTACCAGAAATTCACCTTAATACTGCTAGGTTACTTGTCATCCTATCTCTAACCCATCGTACTCATGGTAACTCTCCCTTCTGGCGTCCAGGCTCGGCCCCGGGTCGTTGAGGAGCGAGCGTAGTCGACTTCCCACTGCGCCACGGAAAATGAGTAAAAGTCCAAGTAAATCTTATTAGTAAGTTTATGGCAGGTCTGGGCCACATATCAGCCCTCAGCAGAGCTCACTCGAGGGTTCGGTCGCCTCAACTAGTTTTTGCCAGTAACTAAAACGCTCATTTTTTTTTATTAATTATTTTTAAGATATCTGATGCTTTCTACTGATAAAATGTTCACAATATTGACTAATAATAAAGTATGTTAAGACCTTTGCGTAGGAATATTTTCTTCCTTAAAGTGAATATTTATTTACCTATAAGGTTATTATCTAATCTAATCTAACCTAACCTAATCTAACCTAACCTAACCTAATCTAACCTAACCTAACTTAATCTAAACAAACCAATATCACATTGTTCCATAGATATCAAAATCATTAAGAACTTTTGCTAACTTTTGCATTAGAATTCTTGCTTTTATTGCAGTTAATTGATATAGAATAACATCCTGCATACTAACGATACATTTAAGCGACAAAAACATAAGAGTTGATTTTAAGTGGTTGACGGTGAATCTGTTCGGCATTTGATGAAAATTTTTTGAGCGTGGACGAACTTTTTCCAGAAATTATTACTGACCTGAATTCGTCTCCCCCACAAAACAAAAATACACCAATATTTTCCCCCTTCGCAACACCTAAATGATAAACTATTATTATTAAGTTTTCCAGCAATATTTACGAGATGTCATCATCCTGACTTTGTTGACACGTAACTTAAGGTAACTCAAGGTAATCTAAGGTAACTCAAGGTAACTCAGGTAACTAAAGGTAATTCGGGTAACTAAAGGTAACTGAAGGTAACTAAATGTAACTAAATGTAACTAAATGTAACTCAGGTAACTAAATGTAACTCAGGTAACTAAAAGTAACTCAGGTAACTTAAAGTAACTAAATAAACTAAAAGTAACTCAAGTTAACTCAAAGACCCACAAAACAGGTAACTTAACTAACGTCTAACTAAATGTAACAAGTAAAATGTTGTAACTCAGGTAACTAAAAGTAACTCAGGTAACTTAAAGTAACTAAATAAACTAAAAGTAACTCAAGTTAACTCAAAGACCCACAAAACAATTAACTCGTCTTGCAAGTAAAATGTTGGTGGGCAGTTCCTGTGGTATTTTGACAATAAAAATGAGGAAGAGAATTTTCCGTGGTGGCTATTAACCCTCGTGACCATGTTTTCGTTACACCAGTGGCCTGAGGTTGGTGGCTGCAGCACATTCGTCTACTTCTGCAATTTTTTTTTCTTTCTGTTTTCTCTTTGTAAATAAATGTTATTGGATTTTTATATCTAACTCCTTGTTCTATCGTACCCCTGATAGACAGACAGACAGGCAGGCAGAGAGAGAGAGAGAGAGAGAGAGAGAGAGTAGTATATTCGTATTTCTCCCTTTCTATCAACCTCTCCTCGACCTCATTCTTGCATGCTCCCCCTTCTCTCCCCCCCTTCATTTATCTACTCCTTCCTTCCCCTTTCCTTCCCCTCCCTCTTCAACTCCTCTCGTCTCCTCCTCACTCATCAAATATCGTTTATTGATTTTCCCAATTACCTCACACGTCACTATATATTTTCTCGAATAAAACACCATCTGTGACATAATCTTTATTTAATACAATAACCATAATAATTTCTCGTCCCTTCTCCTTAAACTATCATTTATTATTTACGTGTTAGAATGCAAACCTCTCATATATATTTTGCATCGTTTATTATTTCATTTGACTTCTTTTATTTTTATTTGTCTTATATTTTTATACTTAAGGTAAAAAGAGAGAAAGGGAGAAAGCCGGTGTGTCTCTACTTTATCAGGCTTCCAAAGGATATATTTTTCACGACAATGGGTTACAAGAATTTGTAGTACCGCAGCCGAGAACGACTTCATGCATGTAAACATCGTTCTAACAATACTGTTTTTTTTCCTCTCTCTCCATCGTTGCGTGTAAAGCTTGTGTGTGTGTGTGTGTGTGTGTGTGTGTGTGTGTGTGTGTGTGTGTCTTGTAAGATTTACTCATTAGTGCAGTTGTTTCTCGTTTTATTTTTAGTCTAAGCGATTATTTCGACTTTATTATGGATTAAATTTAGGTTAATAGTCTCGTTTAAGAATCCTAATAGAAGTTGGTGATGCAATTTAGTCAAGATGAGGTTCGTGTTGGTCATGTTAAGTAGAGGAAATTTTCTCGTGGTTCTATTTAAGATTTCAGTTTCTTCCATAGAATCTAACTAAGTTTCCTTCATGAAATACGTTATAGAGAGATATTATACATTACTTTAATTTTGTACAATATGTCTATACTATAAACTAAAGTTAAACCAAGAAACATCACTAGGAAATCTTTTACAATGTAGCGGGGATTTCAGTATTAGGATTGATGTGGTAGTACCCAAGTTCCTCAGTAAGAATATATATGTAAAGAGAGGCAATGAAACATAAAAAAAAAAAAACACAATCTTTCCCCACACCATAAAACAGAGAGCTTTATATCTCCTTCCACGCACACACACACACACACACACACACACACTCACACACACACACAGTACAAGTTAGCCACATACAACATTAGGGCCATAACGTCCACTCCTCTTGAACAGCTGAGTCACATAAACTATCATTAAGTAAACAAAGATGCACGCAGTAGCTTCCCCACGTTAATGTTACTCCTCTGCCGTATATGCTCGTGGGTAACTCTTATTGTCAGGGTAAGTGGGGTTTAGTGTGGTAACATACGACACATGATGGACACACAAGGTCTTGAAGGGATTTTAGTAGGATATCCAGTTGTCAACATCTTATCATACAAACTTAACAACACAATCCTGATTTCGTATTTGCTTAAGGAAAATTTACACAATGTATTTC
>NW_024736097.1:627500-687500 GCF_018991925.1 Homarus americanus
TTTGCCCATTGCAGAGAAACTGGCAAGTTGTTTTGAATAAATTAGTTTACCAAAGTAGTTAACTCCATTATGATTCATGTTTTCCTTTTGTTAAGTATTTTTATTTTATTTTCTGATATTAATGACCCATTATAGACCTATGTAATTTCCATGGCCTTCGCTCATCTAAAATTATTGACGCTAATCAGGTGGAAACTTTGATTAAGGTCATTTAAGTTCGTTTAAGCCATCGTCCTCAAAAAGTTAAACCATCTTCATAAAAGGGTTAAAACATCATTTTCAAAAGATTAAACGATCGTCCTCAAAGGGTTAAAACATCATCCTCAAAGGGTTAAAACATCATCCTCAAAGGGTTAAAACAAACATCATCCTTAAAGGGTCAAGTTCTCCTATGCTTACTTAATTAGCTCTTAAATCACTCGCTATGGCTCCGTCAGGTTCGTTGCAACATTAAGGTGTAATCAATAAAACAAAACTACTTACACTAAAAACTATATAACAAAGATCTTCATTTATCACCGTAAAGATGTGTTGCATAATAATCCTCTATGTATTTCTAAGTAAGAAATTATTTGCTAACTTTGTGTACTTAACAAGCTTGTATGGACGTAGGCTAGATGTGTACGTCACCAATAATGTTAAAGAAATGTTCATCCATATCGCGGCTCCTGGCATCATTTCTAACACAAAAATTTTCAGAATCATAAGTTTCTCTGATTCAAGGAAGCTTCAATAACATGGTACTCTATATTTCCAAGATAATAATTGGCAAATAATCTGTGTCATTTGTTATTGTTGTTGGCAAATATACATAAATGATAAACAAGGAATTATTCTCAGCAGTTAAATCGTCGTTATTGACTTTTTAAAGCCTTTATTCTAACTTTCTGAAGCTTATCTTTGTTTAATGCATTTTGGGAAAAGTTATCCGGGGAACTTTTTTCATTATTCTCCTTCATATAAGGTAATCAATAATGAACCTTCTCATGATTTTATATTTATATGTTTAAAGGTATAAACTATCTGGTCTTGTGGGATATTATCAAGTACCTTCTTCTTACAATACTCACATAGTCTCTTGTATAAATCTGCTGATATATCTTTTCTCTCCCTGATGCTGATATCTTTGTTCTTTTATCCTATTCTTGTTAGATAGCAATAAAAGATGTAAGGTCTTTTCCTATAACAAGTTTTTTGCTTTGCCCAATGATTAATTTTTTCGTTGTATTTCATACCTAAAGTAAATATTTTCGTTGATATATTTCTGTGTTACGACCATAAAGTTTAATATATTGAACCGTATTAAGTGGATCATTTATTTATTTGATATGTTCCCAGTTTCATTGTAATGCTTTGGTGATCAGATGATTTATTATAAATTGTCAGTTATGTCTCTGTTCTCGAAATAATTATTCTGTTGTCTGCTGAAATAATTTTTAAGCTTTCACTATGTAATGTTTCATTCTCTATGAGTTTTGTTATGTTTTATCGATATTATAAAACCCGTCACTAAAATATGTGCCTTCTGTATGAGTCATTGTTAAATAAATGTTTTCTTGGTGCTGTTAATGAAGAAACGCAGTCATGGTGTGCATATTCAGAGACCAAGTCAACTCTCTTATGTTATTCACCAACACCTAAGTCACCCACAGGTATGACACCAAAGTCAAAGCCTACCATAATGTCCCTGATTTAATATTTTACTCTTTCACGTAAGGTTATTAAGAAAGTAGTTCCAATATACAATAAATAACGTTACGATAATATATCAACAACCTCCAGCCTGCAGCTCACGATAAAGTGAAGGAGGAAAATATTAGGAGGTGATGTAAAGTCACTTAGGCAGTGTTATGTTGTTGTTTATATAACAGTGCAGGAAGTTGGAGTGTAAAACAACTTATTTATCGGACATTTTCACTGATAAGACATTGTCTGATATTACACTCTAGATGCGTCTTCATTACAGGGGTCATTGTTCTCTACCTCTCGAGAGATTCAACTGACCAGTGTATACGGGCGTTTTTATATAGATTCATCAAACAACCATAAATGAATAAATTCATTACGAACGTAACAAATTTAACCTAACCAGGTATATTTCCTTAAAATTATCATTTTTCAGCAAATATATCAACTATCATTCGTAATCGGATGATTATCTCTCTTCAGCATAACACGCACACACATACACACACACATTATATATATATATATATATATATATATATATATATATATATATATATATATATATATATATATATATATATATATATATATATATATATATATTCCTGAATCGCCGATAAGTTTATATCCGCAAAACTCACATCACCAACACTGTTTTCCTACTATACAACATCCCACAAACTGGGAGGAAGGTTACTTCTAGTATGACTTCTGAAGGAGCGAACGACCCAAGGTTTAGTGAACCAACCAACCACTAGCTGGAGAACATCGCACTACAAGTGGCCAAACAAATGTTCCCAAAGGACTGCAGATACACTAACCCCCCATGAAGATCACCTTAGACAAGAGGACCTCAACCATGCAGCCGTTTAGTAGTCTTTATTCTGGGAACTTTCTGTTGGTTGGCCTGAACTCCGTCTTAACTACTCACCATAACCCATAGGCCTACCCAACTAGCACCCAGACGGGATTAACCCCATTACACCGGAAAGACTGTACATAGCTGCTGTTGGACTATACATGTACATTTACCAGAGTGGGGAGGTCGGTGAACTCAAGGGAACTCCAGAAAGAGGCGAGTACAGGACTCTGAGTTGTGGATATTATTTTGTCTCGATAGGGTCAGAAATTCTGGGATACTGAGATATAAAAGTCCTGGAGTTCCTGAATGAGATGGCCTCCAGACTCTCAGAAGCCACCGAGTTACTTGTTCCAGGACCACATCATAGTAATCCGGGGGGTGAAAGTCTTACCGCATATTTAGTATATTCTTGTCCCTCACCCGAGCAGCTTGAAGGAATGTTTCAATTGTGAGTAAAGTCATTACCTAATTGATCCTTATCGCAAGTAATTTTATATACAAGTTACTGAAATGTAAAAAATACAGCAACGAAAGTTTCAGGATGGTGAAAGATAATATCTGCTCTTAGTTCAGACAAAGTTGTCCCAGTTTTCTATGACCGATTCTTATTGCGTTCTCCTAGGCGAAGGGCTGCCTGGACACCGTGAACGTAAAAGGTAGTGCCCCATTATCTGTGTGTGTGTGTGTGTGTGTGTATGTGTGTGTGTGTGTGTGTATGTGTGTGTGTGTGTGTGTGTGTGTGTGTGTGTGTGTGTGTGGGTGTGTGTGTTGGAAAGAATGAGAATTATTTGATTCATCTCTCTAGCTGTCAGTCCTTCAATATATATCTACTTACAGAACTGTCTACAAGTATCTGTTAACCTGTTCTGTCTGTCTACTGTCTCTTTCAGGTATGGACACTAGCGAAAATTGGACAACCAACAACTAATGAAGAAAAATATATAGAGAGAAAGATGAAAAGGGAAGCACGACAGTTATTAATGGATTTCTTAGAAACTTCCCTGACCAAACTGTAGCCAACTAGACGCTCAGAGAAAAACGACTCAACCAAGACGAAAATAGATAAATGTTAATGAGGCTGCAGTAAAAGATGGAGTTGAGAAAATAAGAGAAAAAAAAATAATGGAGAAATGAGAAAAAGATGATAACTTACTGATGTATTAATAGCGACAACAATCATCATCATCATCACTAATGAGAATGTCAGTCAATAAGGCGTCAAATGTATTTATTAATTTGTACCTGTGTTGTAAATGAGGTGAGAGAGAGAGAGAGAGAGAGAGAGAGAGAGAGAGAGAGAGAGAGAGAGAGAGAGAGAGAGAGAGAGAGAGAGATGCTGAGAAAGAAATAAAAAAAATAAAGAGAGAGAGAAAGAGAAAATATTCCTCCTGATTAGCGAAACTCGACTACAGGCAATTTCAATATATGATCTAAATTTACGAATTATTGCAAAGTAAACCTAATATGTTTCCAGACGGTAATGACGTCATACGAGGGATTGAAAGGAGACTATTGGCCTCTGTATCGTTCAGCACATTGTAGTGTTTCAAGCTATCCGTTAACGACCATCGAATATTCTGCCTAAATTAAGAGTAACCACCTAATATAATATCAATAAATTCTAATAACTAGGGTTTTTTTGGGGGGGGGTTGTAGGGGGAAGGGCAGCAGCAACTACTGGCAACCACGCTAGGAGGGGGTTGGTCACTTCCTTAGTATGAAATTAACAAGGGGAATCAGGTATAGGTAAGCATCAATTTATTTCTAGAGGCTGTTATTCGTGTCGTGAAATAATGTTTTATTTCCTGATAAATTTACACTGTGTAAAGCTGTTGGAATATGTTTCAATGTGCATCTATAATGAAGCAAATTTATGTTATCTCATTAAACCCATGTTATTATTGTTCACGATTACTGTCTGTGTTGTTATGCCTGAGGTTTTGTTCAGGGATTTTGTTCAGGATCAGTTTTGAAAAATGTTAAGTCTGAGCTATAATCTTATTTTGTTTTTTCAAATTTTTTCGAGTTTTGTTGTTGTTGTGTTGTTATTGCTGTTGTTGTTGTTGTTATTGTATATAAGAACCACCATCACCAACTCTTCAAATAATTGGTTATGGAGTTGTCTTTTTGGCTCAATTTTAGCGTTTCTTTCTTCCCCGTTTTCCCTTACGTTTTAAGTCTTCTACCCATGATATATATATAGCGTTGTCCCCCCCCCCCCAGGAAGTCTAGACCCCTATGAAAAGCTATGGCATTGAAGGTATTATGGCCTGCAATGGTTTTCAAACAACACGTTATAATATATTAAAGGAAATGTAAATAATTTTGTGGATAATTCTTTGGTGTGTTGGTGGTTCTGGTACACACGGTCCATGAGTTAACCCCCAGAGAAAGGTAGTGACATAGGGTTCATGTCTCGTAAGTGCGGCGACAAATTAGGAATCCTGCTTGATATATATTTCAACAATTTATGCATAAAGGCTCCCATATCTATATAACCACACTATCCTCCACCAGCGGGGATCGAACCTGGTCTTACGGGCGTGGGAAATTGTATAGTCACCATTGAGCTGAGCTTTAGCCAGGACTAAAACATTATTATCCAATTAAATATAGATATAATAATATTTACTGTGTAGTTCAATGGTAACGGTTCTAGCTCTCACACCTGGCACTAAACTCTTTATCTTTTGTTGCCTTTAATTTTATGGTGATTCCAATTTCATTTATCCCACTTTTTGAAACTCCCGTTCTATCGTTTTGACGCCTCTTGTTCCACCCAGCTGCCAGTTACTATTGTATTTGACAAGCTTTTTACTCTAGAGTATTTGATTTCTCTCACTCTGTCAAGTTTATACAAGGAGCGTATGTGTGTGTGTGTGTCTCTCTCTCTCTCTCTCTCTCTCTCTCTATTTGTCAAGAACACATGATAGGGGTTGCATCACAAGCAGATTTAAGCGATTAAACAGTCCAAAAAATCATTTGTCAAAACCCTTCATAGTCGAACTAAAAGTAAATTATTCTTATGTTAATCCCTGAAGGATTGTGTTGACGTGTGATGAGCTTACAGTGTATGTGTGTACAGTTAGAGCCTCCAAATAGCATAATGACTGAGACGTGGATAAATACATGACATTAAGCACTTGTTAACAGAACTATACCCGGATATATTATTTACTACAGGTCATATACCGTAGAAGACATAAAATAGATTTTTTTTTCAAACCAAGAATTAAATGAAAAGGTAATTTGATCTAATTTTCAGGTTTACGGTTCCGTATATGTTGAAATACTTCATAACACTTAACATCACCTCAATAAAACGAGGAAAATAAGTATAATTATCAGAGAATCAGATAACAATGTGGTGCAATCTGGGGCAACCTATCAGGAGATCAAGGAAGAATTTCTGAACATTTATTCGACATGGGAGACGATAACACTTTAAGTCATAGTGTGTAGGGGCGGCAGAGAGGTGTTGATACACTGATACTGTAGTACTGTAGATACCGGCCATAGTTGTCACAGAGGATAAGGATGGAATAAATTCACGTGAAGTTGGTGAAATTTTACGTAATATTGACAATAACAATATTCGATTGAAAATAAAGGGTTATTTCTACTTTCATGCCGTAATGGTGAATAAAATTGAAGAAACATGACTAAGGATGTGTGTAATGTTATTTGCATGATGCTGCTGTTAATGGAATACTGGAAAGAAATTTCGAAAATAAAATATTGGATAATGGGAAAGAAAACATCTCAGGATAAAAAGAAATAAATAGAAAACTAAATCAATATACCATGTAATAATCCCGAACACACACACACACACACACAAAATGACTTACAACATTAAAACGAACCCTGAGGAACTACTGAATACGCAAGACAATTATCAACCAATAAGCGTAACATCAATAGTAGGTTAAAATAACAGAAACCATAATTAGGGCTAAAACTGTTCAGCTCTTGAAAAAAAAACCCCACAATAACGTACAACCAACTAGCTGTTTGTTATATAAGATCTCGTAACAGCCGCCCACAGTAACACAGAGCCCGTAGGCCACCTAAGCCCTGAATGCTCTTAATCTTGAGATGAACATTATCAATAGTGACTCTGCCTCGACCCTGGCAGAGATGTACGCGATAGGCTACAGCTGGCGAGTCAGAGGTGTTTGTTCTGTTTAGTGTGATGCTAGGGGGCTTAGTGCTGGTGTGGGAGGGAGAGTGGGAGGGAGAGAGGGAGGGAGGGAGGGAGGGAGGGAGGGAGGGAGGGAGGGAGGGAGGGAGGGAGGAGGGAGGGAGGGAGGGAGGGAGGGGAGGGAGGGGGAGGGGGGAGGGAGGGAGGGAGGGAGGGAGGGAGGGAGGGAGGGAGGGAGGGAGGAGGGAGGGAGGGAGGGAGGGAGGGAGGAGGAGGGAGGGAGGAGGGAGGAGGAGAAGGGAGGAAGGAGGGAGGGGAGGGAGGAGGGAGGGAGGGAGGGAGGGAGGGAGAGGGAGGGAGGGAGGGAGGGGAGGGAGGGAGGAGGAGGGAGGGAGGGAGGGAGGAGGGAGGGAGGAGGAGGGAGGGAGGGAGGGAGGGAGGGAGGGAGGGGAGGGAGGGGGAGGGAGGGAGGAGGGAGGGGAGGAGGGGGAAGGGAGGAGGAGGGAGAAGGAGGGAGAAGGAGGGAGGGAGGGAGGAGGGAGGGAGGGAGGAGGGAGGGAGGGAGGGAGGAGGAGGAGGGAGTGGGAGGGAGGGAGGTATGCCATACAACGGGAGGCTGGAAGGCGTTAATTAACCGTAAATTGTGTCGTTACTGCAGATCCTCTTGAGGCTGAGACAACACCACAGTAAAGAGGGAGAAGGAAAAGAAAAGACTAGACTGGCTGGCAGCTTGAACTGAGAGCGGTTCCTTGTTTCAGCAGAGGAACACTTCGGACGACTGATGAAAAGGTGAGTGTGGTGGTCAGGGCGGGCTGTGGTGGTCAGGGCGGGCTGTGGTGGTCAGGGCGGGCTGTGGTGGCCTTCACCCTGGACACGGACTAAATATTTTAATTATTAATCTTTAGGTTTTATTCCCCCTGTCGGTTCAACTTCACAGAGATGTCGGGAGCACCTTCACACTGTACCTTGTGGGTAGTCAAGATGCTAACTGCTGTAATTCCAGTGAAATCCAGGACAAAATATCAGAGGAACGCGGAGTAGCGTGTGTGTGGTCTGCCTCACCCTGCTCTCTCTCTCTCTCTGCTCCCGGAACACAATTGTCTTGTCAGATTCCTGGCTTTGTGGTGGGTGTGATATGTATGTATATATGTATGTATGTATGTATGTATGTATGTAAGAGAGAGAGAGAGAGAGATACTCTTCAAGAATAAGAGCCTTCCTCTTTCTTATACGGTATATACAAAAATTAAAAAAAAAGAGCGCACACACACACACACACACACACACACACACACACACACGCACACACACACACCCGCACACACACACACACACACACTCACACACACACACACACACACACACACACACACACACACACACACACACACACACACACACACACACACACACACACACACACACATATATACACACACACACTCACACACTCACACACACACACACACACACACACACACACACACACTCACACACACACACACACACACACACACACACACACACACACTCACACACACACACACACACACACACACACACACACACACACACACACACACACACACACACACACACGATATTTACCACATTATTTCTCTGTGCAAAATTAATGGTTAGATGATGGTCTTGTCTGTTACCACTGTCTGCTCTCCCTTCCCTTCTCTCTCCCTCGCCTTACACCCGTTATCCTCTCCCTCTTGCCTTCTCATTTACCCTCTCCTTTCTCTTGCACCCTCTCCCCTCCTCTAAACACTCTCTCTATCTCTTAATCCTCCCCCACTCTCTTGTTTTCCATCCCTACTTCCCACACACACTTTCTCTTCTCTTCTCTTCCTCCCATTAACCCCCCCCCTATTCCTTGTTTATTCCCTCTTGTTTTTCGCCTCCCTTTCTCCTTCCCTTTTATTACCTCTCTTTTTTATTTCTTTGCTTACTTCCTCTTCATTTTACGCTCCATTGTTTTTTTTCTCTTCATTACTTCCTCCTTCGTGTTCCCATTACCGTCTCATACAGTACCTACTTCTACGGCTTGTTCCCCCCGCTCCGGACACTTCACCCCTCTTTCACATCATCTCATCCCCTCTTTCCTTCTTTTGCTTTCTCCTCATTTTCTCTCTTTCTCTACAATTACACATATTCATATACTCACTCTTCTACTTTTACAGATTACTTACTCACTTAATCACTCACTCACGAGACATCCTCTCTTCAAGCTTTCCTTCTTCCTTCCTTCTTCCTTCCCTCCCTCCCTCCCTCTTTCGTCACCCACACCCTCCTCTCACTCTTATACTTTACCAATCCTCCATCATTCTTCCCCTCTCCTTCTCCCTCTTTCACTGTTCCTTCCCCCTTTTCATACCACTTTCCCTGCCTGTCTCACTCTAACCTCTTTTCACAAACCCCCGCCTACCTTCCTCCCTCCTTCCTTGTCCACCCTCCCTCTCTCTCTCCACACTCACCCTTATTCCCTCCCTCCCTCGTCCACCCTCCTCTCTCTCAATCTCCATTCCCTCCCTCCCTCGTCCACCCCCTCTCTCTCCACACTCTCCCTTCTTCCTCCCTCCCTCGTCCACCCCCCTCCCTCTCCACCCTCCCCCCTCTCTCCACACTTGCCCTTCTTCCCTCCCTCACCCTCACCCTCCTTCCACACTCTTTCTGGGCTCTAATGTTCCTCTTAAACAGAGCCAATATCCAGCAGGGGCAGTAAAAGTCAGGGCCACACCTCCTTTATAATATACTCCAATTTTACTCTCATACTGAACGTGGAATTCGGGGGGAAAAAATACGTCTCTTGGACTAAGGCTGAGTAAGACGTGGTTTAGCGAGATAATCTTCTTTCTAAGTGTTGACATATTCGTAGTTATCAAAACACTTCTTAAATGAATCGAAATTTACATCTTCGTTAGAAATTTAATAAAATACATAAGTAGGTTTTATACGTTTTCTATTATATCTGACGAGATAGACTATAGTATATCCCTGGCTTGCTGGATGGCTGGCACTCTGAGGAAAATTCGGTGTTGTATAATACTTTAGAATTAAGGTGGATCTTGTGAGATACTCTTGAGGTAACGAGTCTTTTATATTTACCTAAAATTCCTTTGAAATATCGAGTGTTTACTCTTACTAAGATTCCCTCCAGGTTACTTACTTGAGGAAAATATTCGTCTTCCTGCAGTACAGCGAAATGAGACGAGTGCAAAGTTCTCCCCTTGAAGGATCGAGATAAATAAATAGTTAAAAATTCAAACGCGGTAAATTCAAACGAGATGTAAAATAATAATTTACAGTAATAATATTTTAATACTTATAAAAAAATTTCCTAAAGTAATGATATCATCTGTTTATATATATAATGCTCTCATATACTGGGAAATTATGTGGAAACAAAATAGTACTTCATTTAATATTTAATCTTCAAAGTTCAGAATTATCGGATATTTCGTTCCTCTCTTTCAATTAAAGTAAAATGATTCTATAGGAGAGGTTCTGACTTATATAACTTACTCGTTAATAAAATATAATTTACATCTTAAGTTATTAAAAATACACCAGTCATAAATTTGTCCTCTTAAGAAGTGTGTTAGAAAGAAACTGATATACATAACATACTGTACATTTGTCTAACTAATTAAATTGAAAAGCCATGCTAAGTGTCCAAGCTGTGAGCAGTGAGATATAAGCAAAACATGTGACGAGAACAACGAGGTGTACAGTGTATGAAAAGGCCGAGAGACATATTAAGAAGAAACAATTTGATAGTGCAAGTCTTTTAACGTAGAAAGAGAGGGAAGATAAGACCCCAAACGAGAAGATAGAGATATATGATGATGCTAGAGTTAGAGGCTCAATGAATGTTGTATACCTGGCCATATGACACATCACCTGAGAGGGTTAATTAGATATACTTTCATAATGATCGCAGGTATATACGTCATTATATTCTTTCAATGAACCTTTCCTTCATCTTTATAATGTCACTATAATATCATCACATTTATCATTTGCTGCTGCTCTGTGATTGAGGAATTTTTTTTTTTTACTTCTTTCATAACCTGAGATTAGAGAGCTGTCATCACATAAATTTTCATCGCTATCTTACCCACCATCGTGCTCAGAGTATTTAGAAGACAAAGATGGAATTGTATATTTTATTTTTCTAAGACACATCAAATAAATCATACAACAATGCTGGGTGAAGTTTCGAAAAAAAAAAATTAATAAAAATATATGTCTCTTCCTCCAAAACTTTGATCGTTACCTTCACATTATCATTCGTGATTCCTTAATGATTCAAGTTGGTCCGAACATTGTCTCATTCAACCCATCAACTGCTGTATTTCATTTCAAGATTATAGGAGAAAGAGAGAGAGAGAGAGAGACAGACAGATATACAGAAAAAAGAGATGGTTAAGGAGGGAGACAGATAGAGAGTCAGGGGGAGACAGGCAGGGAGAGACAGACAGGGAAACAGGCAGGGAATGACAGACTAATTGCTTGGAGAATATACTGAAAGTTCTCATCTGCAACGTTGCATAACTTATTGTGTTGGGTTGATAAAAAAACATTAAGGAAGAGTTTATTGTCCTGGATTAATATCGTAGACTTTATAAATTTCTGATCATTTTATTTGATCAGTGATTCCGAGATCAGAAGGAATTTTGTTTACTGAGTCCTGTCAACGGTTGAGAATGAAAGTTCATTATTAATGTTTCATAAGCGTGACAAAGGCTTTATATACGATGTTTATTGTGTATTAGTGTTACAAATATCACATTAGACTTGACTATATTGTATTGTATTAATGTTGAAGATATCAAACAAGCTCGATTTAATATATTGTAGTGTCACAGTAATATTGGTAGGATATTATATTTATTGAGTCACATTGGTGATGCATATTCACCTTGACAATCACTGTTCGTAATGTTTCATCATCATCATCATCATCATCATCATCATCATCATCATCATCATCATCATCGTCATCATAACAACTGATGAATCGCTCCCATCACACTGTGTCTGTAACTTAGCAGTTCACTACTTCATTGTGACAGAGGCTAGCCGTGCCTCCTGTCGCCTGTTATCCTAGTGCTCTCAAGAGTTCTTAGAAGTAAGACTCTGATACATTTTAACTCGAACATAAATTAGGGAAAAGTTTGAAGTACTCTCGCGGAAATTTCTGGCTCGTTTTTGTTACACAAGGCAGAGAATTATCATAAAAGATCTCAAAACTTAACTCATCCAAGAAGACTTCGAGGAAAAGTTTCTTATTCATTGTAACTAATTAGAGGCACAAGATTGTATGGAATTACTTCTATAAGAATTTTTTACTTGAAAACTTATAACTAGAGGCTTCGGTTACACAAAACAATAAGAGAATAATTGGAGGCATCCACCAAACAGAGTATCTCGCGCCTCTGAGCTCCCCACTGTGGAGGGAGAGGAAATGGTTGAGAAGAGGTGAGCGGAGGGATAAACTGGTCTCCCTGAGCCCGGCAATGCCCGCGTTATGCAGCTGCCAATATACGATATCGACTGTTTGGACAAAATATTGGGAAGTTGGCTGCTTCTCGCTTTTGCTTGAGGAAGGAATATCCGGGAGTTAGGCGATAGGGACAAATGTCTGATTCCTGCAGTTACGGAGAAAATGTTTTGGGATAACGCTGAGAAACGTTTCAGAGTTCTTCCCACTGTGGCCAACACCTCTCTAAAACTTTGCTGATGGTAGAAACTTATTTCATATATTGTTTCTTTGTAATCTTCTATGTTTTTCTACTCTCTCTTTCTGTAAGGTCTGTCTGTCAGTCTCTCTATCTCTGACAGTCTCCTTCCTTCTGTCTGTCACTGCCGCCACTAATTTTCCTTTTATTTTTTTCATTGTCTATTATTCGATATAACTTGTTTTTTGTCTGCCTCTTTACTTCTCTGTTTGTTCGTCTATTAACCTCAATCGTACCTACACTTAGGAACGAATCTATACGAACTATACACAGGTGATCACGGTAGCAGGCAGGTGGGCGCTGGTAAATTTGGTTCACGTTAAGTCGAAGTTTTATCAATATGTGTGTGGGTGTGTGTACAGGTAAATGAACCCTTGATGTTATCTGTTTATTTGTCTACGATGGTGTGACATATTTTATCGTGTCGGATCTGATCACACGAACTATGAACTCGAATTTATTATACAGACATAGTACGCACACACACACATACACACATACACACATACACACATTCACAAATACATGCATACATACATACATACATACACACACACATACATACATTAGTACACACACAGACAGACAGACATAAACACATACCCACACACAAAAAAAATGAACACATACACAATAACATGAGCCACAGACGCACCATAAACACTCTCCCTCCCTCCCTCCCACACACACACACCACCTTTATCCAACATTTCTCTTAACTCAGCCCATCATCATCACTCACGCCCTCCCCCTCCATAACCTGATGGTGGTGGTCCCTTTTGTGCCTCTCTCTCATTCTCCCACCATTACACGCTGAATGATTGAAATGATCGATGATTCTCACTCTCAGATGACGACCATGTTACATATTGTATTGCGAGTCGTGGTTATTATTATTATCATTATTATCATTATCATTATTATTATTATTATTATTATTATTATTATTATTATTATTATTATTATTATTATTATTAT
The DNA here is from genome assembly GCF_018991925.1 of Homarus americanus. NCBI lineage: Eukaryota > Metazoa > Arthropoda > Malacostraca > Decapoda > Nephropidae > Homarus > Homarus americanus. The sequence continues at coordinate 640,924 of NW_024736097.1, forward strand.
TATTATTATTATGGTAGGCCAAGGGAAGGTATAACCATCAGTGTTCGAGGATTCTGGACGCGGGGACAGTGAGTCTTCTTTGACGTCAAAATCTTCGATCCTCTGGTCACATGTCACCATGACCTGTCTGTCGAGGCTCTGCACACGGGAGGAACGAGAATGATAAGAACAAAGCGTATGAATAGGGAATACATAAGGTGGATCAAGACAGCTTCACTGCTCTGGTGTTTACCTTGCTGGAAAAATGGAAATATGGATCTTATCCGTGAACTAAATTCGTTGCATGATTCCTGGATTCCGCTCAACGAACTCTGAGATTTCATTTGCAAAGTCCAGTCGGGATATTTAATTTGATCAGTTTGTGGCTGAAGAACTTGACTCATATAGGAATATAACTAATGGTCCTTGTGTAACTTATGCAACACAAAACTTCTTCAGGGTAACCATAAGAAGATCCTCGCAGATACTTTCCACCAGAAAAAAAATCCTTCATCTAGAAATATTCTCGTTCAAATAAACATTAGATATTCCCTCTAATTCCCATGAACAAGCTCACCTCATCTGTTGACTCAAACCTCTTAAATTACTGATTCTGAAGAGACTCGTTCACAATAAGACGTCAGTGTTTAAGGAACATGAGAAAAAGCAGTAACAAATACGTCCCAGCTTCTGTCAAATCTAAATTACCATTAAATCTAAAAAAAAAAAACAACCCTGTAATGATCTGAATCCACTGGGAGAAAGAAACGTCATTCCATTAAACACAGGAATGATGCTACGTCGTGAAACAGAGAAAGTTAATCCCCAATAACTGTACCCGATTTAAGGTCCCAATGTTCCGCCTCTTGCGCACTGATTGAGGATTAGTCAGCGGAGTCGTTCAGAATTTTAGAAAGCTTTTATTTTCCTCGTCGTCGTCTTGTGTAGGGACAATGCTCTTCAATTCAGGATCGTTCTAATTCAATTCACTACAGAAGTTAAAATCCACCTACATCTCGTCTTCTTAAGGAGGTTTTGGTCATTCCTTCAGCCTCGTTAAGGTACACATCCCTTTCCACAGTTTTGGTAATCTTTTGAACTTCTTGCTTGAGGGAAGCCTACCAGGGCAAGGGGATTACAGTACTGTGAATTCAGTTTGGTATTTCCACTCGATCAAAATTCGCTATGTCACTTATGAGGTTAAAAGTAATGTTTATGAGATAAATAATAAATACGATAATTGTAAGTCCTGCAAGTAGTTTACATAATAAAACTCCACCTTTAAAATGTCTGTCTGTCTGTCTGTCTGTTTATCCGTCTGTCTATCTGTTTACCCGTCTGTCTGTCTGTTTATCCGTCTGTCTGTCTGTTTATCCGCCTCTCTCTCTCTCTCTCTCTCTTTCTCTCTGCCTTATATATTCATCTAGATAATATCCTTTATGGGCCACAAGATGTAACTAATGAGTGAGATTTAGACTGATTGCGACAAATGGTTGCTTCAGAGTTAGCCCACAGCTGACTATAGTTTATGGGAAGGGATGAAGTCTCCCCTCTAATAACCGTACAGGAATAGTCTCTGTCTGTCTATCTGTCTGTCTGTCTGTCTGTCTGTCTGTCTGTCTGTCTGTCTCTTTATTTCTCTCAACTCACAAAAATGAAGAGAATACAGAAGAATGATGATTTAATTTAATGGGGGTATTTAACATTATTACATTATTTAATTTTAAAGTAATATTATGGAAATTTTTGTTTACATGGTAGTAAAACTAAACTGAACAAAAATATATCTAAAAAAAAAAAAAACGAGAAATTATTGAATGTTGATGAGAATTTTTTTTTTTTATCAGGAAATCGAATTAGGAGTTCAATTATGACAGGAGGAGGACAATTATAGTGGTGATGGTGAAAATGTGTCGAGAATGTATGCTGTTGCTAGGGGGATGGTTCATTAGCTTCATTGATTGTGGTGTAAATGAGGTGGAAGCGAGAGAGAGAGAGAGAGAGAGAGAGAGAGAGAGAGAGAGAGAGAGAGAGAGAGAGAGAGAGAGAGAGAGAGAGAGAGAGATTTCAGCACTGATAGAGTTACTAATGATAAGAGCAGCGTCACATATTATTTAAAAATGCCATTGGCCTGTTGGGTTGACTCGTAAACTAATGCAAGAGAACGAAGGAGTGTGTGTATAAAGAGAAGTAATTAAACAGTGATTGAACTTAAAATTAAACTGATGGGAATAACGAGAGAAGAGGGAGACAGACACAGGGGAAGTTAAGGCAAACATAAATGGAGGGAGAGTGAGAGAGAGAGAGAGAGAGAGAGAGAGAGAGAGAGAGTGAAGCATTTCCGATATACGGGAGTTAATACATCAGTAAATGGAACGATAGGTGATGGATTGAATTAGAATTGTTTAAGGATACAAGGTTATTGGTACTTTGACAATGATATAGATGGAGAGCTATATATTGAACAAGGTAATCAGGGAGGATAGTTACTTCAGTGATTAATGGTATTTGGTTGACGTTTGTGTAATGAATGTTGTCTTAGATTTACTGGGATAAACCCGATGATCAAGAACATGCTTCAACGAAAGTCTTCTCCTGGCTGTTGCACAAATACCCGACAGTTTTAAGTCTTGACGGGAACTTTTGTCCTCGTAAAGAAACTCACGAGTGCAGTCAGTCGAAATGGACATGTCGTGGACGGCTCATCAAATGTTCGTAGCATAAAGAGAGACTAGGAACTTTACCAACAGTTTCAAACACACAAAAATTCTGCGTTAAGAAACTGTAACAGCTGCCAGACTTTATGTGAAAAAGGAGGAAATTTCAAGAATAAGGTAACTTAAACATGTAATTTGGAGACATGACTATTCATATAATATTGAGTTACAGTTCACAACTCTCGGATGAATAGGAAAACGGACGAGTTGTGAACCAAACCTGCCCTGTTATACCATACATCACACAGTTATGAGTAGCCGCGAGGTTCTCTCGTTTATACTTTAATTAGTTTAGGAGTAAACAGGAAGTATGCATTATAAGCCAAATACCTTATTAAAATTGGCTGTATAACGAGTGTTCTGCAGCACGGAATCTCTCAATAAACTTACAAAATTAATTAACTTCCCCGCTGTAATATTTTCATTCTCCATATAATTTACAATTCACGGAAATAATAATTTCTATATAAAAAAATCCCTGGAAAATATTTACCGGATATAAATTAATTACCGGACATAAGCTACTTACCGGACATAAATTAATTACCGGACATAAGCTACTTACCGGACATAAGCTAATGGAAGCATAGCCAATGACACCATTAAATTGTGTCCCGTAAAAACGGTTTAAATCACCAACAGATTACGTGTAAATATTTGCTTTTCCTTAACTTATTAAATGTTTTATTTTTCTAAATCCCAGAAAAATCGCTACGACTCCAAGACGAAAAACCCGAGTGATTATTTTGTAGTTAATGACAACTTATTCACTAATTTAAAGTCATAATTAACAAATAAAGTCCAGATAGATCTTCGTTTAGCAGAAAATTATTCATAAACTTTAACTGTTTGTTTTGGACGGTGGAGCCAACAGCCTAGCATTAGTAATATGATATCTTTTCACCGAACACTTATCATAGTCTTTTACATAATGTTACATGGAACACAAACACACAAAGGGAAGTCAAGGCTCAAGAAATGACCCCGTGGCTTTCCACCGTTAACGTGAGTCAAGTCCCTTTAGGAGAGTGTGTCAGTTTGCATCACCCCCAACACTTGAGTCAGTTATTCAGGGGTTAAGAAGCTCCTCTTATTCATTTCGAGTGTTGTAAGTGTTCATCCTCACAGCACCTCAGACGCTCGTTACAAATTAGCGCAAAAAGCAAGTCTTCAGATGTGTCGTAATATTTTATTTTGATGCTTTTGGGGGGGAGTCTCGGGAGTTGTTGATGCTGACAGGATTTTGTTTGTTGATTTTTGTAAAGGGATAAAAATGTTATTATTAATAGTGTATGTTCTCAGGCATTATCCAAGGTCACTTGATAGATGGATAATACCCCTGGATACTACCCCAGGATACTACCCCAGGCTAATGAATACGCTATTATCAGAAATTTTCAAGACATCATTCTTCTAAAGATATCTACAGGGGAAAACCAAAAAATCAGGCCATGTCTCAATAATGACTTTGTAATGAACGTTAAAACTTCAGAAAAAAAAAGATACACAAAATTACAAAAAAAAAAAAAATAGAGGGAAGAGAAAAGATAAATTCGCAGGATCGTTGGAGGAAGCACTTGAAGAGAGAGAAATAGAACAGAAATGGCGGGAATCCAGATAAATGGTATTAGAGGATGGGGGAAAAAGTTACAGAAGAAAAGAGGAACCAGAAACTAAAACTGATCAGATCACAAATTAAATTCTGAGGGAAAATTCTAGGAAATGAATCTTGGCTGTAGAATGTGAGGCTTATGAATAAATCTACAAAAAAAAAAATATAATAAATACAAAAAGTACATGGAGATAGAAAATAATGACTAGAAAAATACTTAAAAGGACATGAAGAAGAACCAGAAAAGAAGAAATAAAATAACTAGAATTATAATAAACAATGCAAATCAGATCATATAACCAAAGGCAGAAGAAGTTAAACAAGTGCATAAAAATAAACAGAATAATGATGCAGTAGAAGTGAAAACAAGAGAAGGATATAAAGCTTAAGTTACCAAATTTAGAAAGAGAAGTTGAGGGAGCTGTGAGCAAATTGAAATTATGATAAGACTTGTAAGGTTAGGTTAGGTTAGGTTAGGTTAGGTTAGGTTAGGTTAGGTTAGGTTAGCTTAGCTCCCACCAGAATTTGTTTGAGAAATGGAGGTAGGAATATAATCTGTTGCATTACTAAGATCTCTTACTATATTTACATCAAGCGAGTCTTCCCTGTGATTATATTTTTTGTTTTATTATCTTCAGGACTAACAGCTATAGAGTAAGATAGAGTCTAGGATAATATAATTAGTTAGTCATATGTGTTAAGTTTCACAAATTATTTAAGTACACTAGTGGAACAGATTTTGTGTTATATGAAGAAACAAGAAAGATTTAGGAACGAAAGTAGAGGTAGAGAAAGTATCTTTGGTTTGAGAATTTTTAGAGAAGGGCATTAAAGATTTTGATAGGATATTTGATATGACAAAATAAATAAAAAAAACTGAATTATAAAAGAAATAAAAACCGATATTATGAAACTTCGCTGTTCGTGAGATCAATTTTTGGATACTTTCCCCCGAGGAGATATCGTCTTCTCCTACCATCTCTTTTTTTTACGCTTCAATGACTAACTTTAACATATACTCTTTTTTTTACTATAATGAAGCAATTTGGAAGAAAAATTACCCCGATGGAATTTCAAACTTTTGTTATTTACAAGATAAGCGGATGGCAGTTTCTTTGTTTTAGGAAATGAAAGCCATTTAAACAACAAGAGGAAATATTTAAATTCTAAGGATAAAACAAAACTAAAAAATTCCTAAATATTTACTTTACACACGACAACAACAATTCTAAAAGTTTACAGCTTACTGAAAACTAACATTCACTTGTGAAGGACATAGTTGCTCCCTTGTACAATACATGTACTTGTTGTGTTCTAAGTAGGTTGTTTAAATGTTGAAATTAAACATATATATATTTTTTTTATCAGATGGTTATCCACAGCACTTTACTGAATAACAAGTTAGTTAAGCTAGACGTTAACACTAGCTTTATAATAAGAAAAAACACTATAAAATCCCAAGGAGATCACTATCCAAAAATATATTACACGTTTGTATATATGAATCCAATAACCACAGGATCGTTTACAACTTAAAAAACCGATTCCAACTCCACATAAATCCGATTGTTAAGTATTAATGTACAGTTTCATCCTATAGAGTCAAGTTTACCAACCAGAAATTTCGAAGTGATCATTAATTTACCGACAGCTAAAAAAAAGAAACGTAACTATTGACAATTTAGTTTCCAACAAATTACAAATCAAAGAGCATATTTATTATTGTCATACGGGGAATATTTATTTATAACACACCTAGAGCATACTGTATGTTCACTAGTAAAATAATTTGAAGCAATGAGATGTAATATAAGGTCAGATAATTTCAAATATTGTTAGAGCTTTCATCTGAGTGTCAATTGTCACTGGACTTTCAGATCGAAATGAAGGCCAACTGGAGACTCAGCATACACCAATAACATATTTAACAATATTTACAGTCAGAGTTCTGGAAATTAAAGTAACATGGACTAGAATGGTAGTTCACGGTCAGCTAAATTCGTAACACATGGAACGTAACACTGAATTAAGATGAGTCAGGTTGTGCCCTCAAGATCAACATTCGAGTCAAAGGGTCTAATTTCCAGGGACCTTTGCTCATTATATTTTTCTCTCTTTCTCAATGTTAATTCTACAGTTGTGCACTGCTTAATGTGTTGAACAAATGTAGAGGGTTTTGTAATGCCTGGCACGCGTCCTCACTGATTGGTTGAGCTGGCACGCCCGACTTGAACACCGAACATGATTGGTCGCAATTAAGTTTGCTCCATTTCGTAGGCGCTGGACAGATGTGTGTTGCTGACTTTCCATTTTCGACCGTCAAGAATAGACAAAATTATAAATAGTGCTTTGATGGCTGAAGAAGAACTGTGCTTAAGTGTTAGTTGTGGTCATTTGATAATACGAATAAAACTTCTGTCCAAGCATATTTTTTCCTGTCATTCGCGCCATTGCCCAGTCACGTCACGTTGGTCATTAATCTTCCTTGATTCTTTGTCACAACTTTAAGCCGTGTTAGTAAAAGGTTCGCTCTTCTCAGCTTCACATCCTATATTTGTTACGTTATATAATATTAAAACGTTATTAGGTTGAAGCGGGTTTAATAATAACTCAAGTGAATGTTAGGCCTACATGTCTCTCGAGCTGTTAATAGGCCTAAAATTAATATGTAGTGTGGTAGTCAAAGCCTCTGTTACGTCGGTATATGAATAAACTTGATATAACGGGTGAAATCTGTGGATAATAGCTTAAATCGGGATTAACCAATAACTAACCTCATATCACAAATAATTTTGTTTCATTAAAAAAAAGGGTAGACTAAATCAGTAAAATATATTAATTCAGTTTTGTATCCATAAGGAAATGCAAAATTAAAGAAAAATGCAAATCTTAAAAATCAGATAAATTAATACATGGGGTTGTTTTCTGCACTAAATTAATATTTAAGGAGATATATAAACAACATAACTAATTATTGTGACCAGTAGTGTTGTTTCTATGATCTACCTAACCTAACCTAACCTAACCTACATTATCTCACATACAAGGGCGTGGTTGCTGTGTTGGTCTGCCCATTTGTAGTCGTAGTTATATTTGTAAAATAATGAGGATAGCGATTACAGAAATAATGGTTATCCCAGCGTGGTGGGTTTGAGGATCGAAGTTCAGTGCTTGAGGGGGAGTTCGGGATGGTCAGGAGAAACACTGACTCTAGATAAGCTCACCAGAGAGGTCTTATGTTGGTGCTTAATCTGTATGGAAATTAATTTGTATATTGTATATATATATAAAATTTTTATGCATGATTTTGATTCAAACTCTTTAAATAGCCCACAGGTTCAACAACTCACGACTGTTTTCCCTGCACGAGTTACTGGTGTGATGTCATTAAGCGGGTGGTTGAATTTAAGCATTTCCTAATAAAAAACTTTGTTCTACCATTGTTTACACGGAAAAAAATAAATAATATCACTTTTAAATAAATAATCGCGGCCTGATCTCCTTTATGTCAGTCATTTTCTTAACTTAAGGGTCGAGGTTCTTCAGTAATACACCATCTAGAGGTAAGGGCCACGTTCATCAAAACAAAAACTAACAAATAAAATCAACAAACAATTTGCTTACATTAACAATGAATAATTTCCAATACCCGTCCCGCTATCTTACTTTAATAAAGGAAGACAAATAGAACTGTCGTCTTTCAATACCAATAAAATTCTTACAAAATAAATGGAAGAAGAAAAATCCTCCCCATCTCAGTACCGTTTTGTGTCTGGCCGGTACGTGCACCCTCTCTCTCTCTCTCTCTCTCTCTCTCTCTCTCTCTCTCTCTCTCTCTTGTGAAGTGTACATGGATAACATTAATGTCTTTCTCTGTCATCACGAAGAAAAACAGTTCAATGATTGTCCTCCCGAATCTAAAACCTGTTCTGTACACACGATATAATGATGGTACACCTTTCTTCCCTTTGAATCTATTGACCATATTCCCTCTTTTTAGAGTACATGAACTCCGGACATAACAAGAAGTACTTAATATCCACAGTAGTCACCACGGCATATAACATCTGCTCAGACCATCTCAAACATTACCTTGAACTGTGCAATCCCTTAAGACAATACTAAACCTTAATAGCTTTCATCTTAACCTCCATTAATTACACTCATAAGTTCTAATGTTATTACAGCTCTTCAACAGATAAGGAACTGATGCGTGTAACATAATTAGTATCTACACTAGTCCACCAAGAAATATTATGAGAGATAGACAGAACTCCTTGTTGATTACATAGGGAAACAACTGTACAAAATACTCCGACTACACATTCAGCCAACCGTTTTATCTTCTTAATCAATACCAAGACTCTTACAGCTCTGCATTTAAGAACAAATCGGTCAAGTTACTGAGACTATTTTAATTTTATTCAGAGTGGTAATCAGATTAGAGAAGACTACCAAAAAATGTTTTAGGTCGAAAGATCGATTACTTGATCATCTGAGGTCGATAATTGTTTACTTCTTTGAGTATTGGTCAAACTAAACGACACTCGAAGGTCAGAATTGCTGAATACTCAAGTCACACGCATAAAACAGGTTAATTATTGCCGATCATCATAACAAGCCATGCGATCACCCAGTCACCCTATTTATAAGCCAGATTTCACGATCCTTATCATTTGCCCTGATGACACGGTATGGATCACAGCCGAGTTCGCTCTTCAACTCGACAAAGTTCACTCAATCCTAAACACTCGTTGACGTTTCAATATTATTACTGCACTTCAACAACAAGGAGCATATAACAAGGATATACTCTTTGTTGTTGAGAGAGAGAGAGAGAGAGAGAGAGCTAGCTTTCGGGATAGTAAAATAGACGCTCAGGACTCCTCTATTGTTATTCAATTTTTAACAGAAATTTAATGTTTTTTCTCTTCCCTATTTGTCATTGTAATCTGTATTTGATTATATGAATTTTAGTAGTTAATATTTTGTTTTGTTTTAGTGATCAGTTTGAATATTTTTTTAACGTACTTACAAGTGATCAATCTAATGTAATTGATTCTATGTACCATAATACGGTAATAAAGTTTGTTATATCCATACTTACGTATTTTTTATGTCGTATACTTAATGAAGATTAGGAATAATATCGAAACATTATCCAGTGAATATGTTGAATAATAACCTTACATTAGTGGTGTTATTCATCCCACGTGTGTACTCTTGCCCGGGGTGAGTCAGTTGCTTCACATATATACGATCCACCAGACACTCAGTTCTCATAATAGTGTGTCAAAGATTATTTTTTCCTCCCAGCCAGAGTTCCGTATTCAATTAATTTTTCCCTTTGGTTGCATAATTAAATATCGGAGGGCAGTCTCCCAGAAGTACCAATTAAGAAGAAAACTGAACAAAAAATGAAAATTTAAGATATTTTATGCATTAACTTAAATTTGTGTTTATCAATAATTTTAATTTACATCTATAATGGTAGATTACACGACAAAACTCGACAACTATTGTAAATAATTATTCGTTTTTTATAGAACAATTTGAAAAAAAGAAGAAGTGTAAGTTCTCGTATTGTGAGTCAAAATATTCCTGTAATATTTGTTTTATCTTATAAGATATTCTATTGTGTTTTCTGGCAATATTTGTTAACAATTATCAAATATTTTTATCAGTATTTTCCCTGAATGTCTGTCAATATTCTACGTATATTAAACATTATTACATTATTTTTCTTGTATATAAAATTATGTTTTATTTTCGCCACTATCAATAATATTTTACCTGTATGTTAAACAGTTTTTCCTCTCACTACATGTTATAAAATTTTTCCCTGCTGACCACCCTGTAAGACCTCTCACTCCTGCTGCCTGGAAGGTTTTCTTCCCCACATAATTAAAAACTTTTCTGCATAAGATAACTTTTGAAAGTTGCCTGATTAATCTTTCCTTCCACCTCACTCTCTCTCTCTCTCTCCCTTTCCCTGAAATTTAATCAAGCCTACAAGTTTTAGTTGTAGTTTCTGCATATACTGTACAGGGTGTGTGCGTGGCGTAGCTCTCGTCTCCTGGCCTATGTGTCGCCTGGGCTGTACCAACCCAATCAACTATGAATAGATATTTAACTTTTGGATGAAGAACTAAACCGTGGCGAAAGAGATGTGAAGGAAGGTGAAATTTTTAAGTACATAATCTCTTAAAACAAAAAATCATCAGAGGACCGCGTTAAAGATGGGCGAGACACGTGGTAACAGCAGCTGTAAAAAAGATGTGAAAATAAATTCCATAAATTCGAAGACTCTGAGAACGTCCAAGAACGAGGTGGAAAATATCGTGTTGGAAGACCTGGAGCATCTTGAGATGGAACTCACAGAATTCCAGGTTTGGGCAGATGGGACGGTGGGGCAGGTTAGGGTCAACGCCGTTCTATTTTGTAACCATGCAAGAAATATTTAAATTCAGAGACAGAGTTGGAATACTTATTTGGCATCCTTAGTCTGGCTACCATTGTGAGGTACCTTAGGTTTATTCCGGGAGCTGTACTACAATGTAAACAAACACAGATTTGACTGAGGAGTTTGTCAAGAAATGTGTGGCAAAGATCTTGTTTATCTACACCTGTAAACAATAGCAACTCACAAGTGGGTTACAATTTACAACTCTAGAATAATTGCTTCACTTTAATCCAAATTTTCACGTCATTATTTATCAAGTGTCGAGTGGTTGAATTTTTTCGATGCAGGAAACTGTGAGTAAATAAAAGCCACGTGCCGCAATTTTTGTGATTATAAGATAGTTTAGAGAGGCACTACTTTATGCACTACCAAAATTATATATAATCACCTTGAAACACATCAACTAGTGTATATAAACAAACTCTCGGTGTTGACGAATTATCTCCATCATGTAATTATATCGTCATCCAGCAATTACACAGAAAATGATTAAAAAAAACCGAAGCATTTAATATACCTTTAATGATATTTATAGTTAAAGGTTTCATATATTTCCATATACATTACGTAGGCCAATTACCAAATATTTTATTACCAATGTGCATTAATTGGATTATCAGCTGGGCTGTGATTAGTTGGAGAGCTGTACTTTTTTCTAAATGAACCAACCAAATTTAAACTAACCTATAATGTTTCCTGAAAATCCTAACTTAATCAGACCTAACCATTCTGACCTTACCCCACCTATTGAATTTTAACCATTCTGATTTAACCTAACCGGCCTAGCATATCCTAACCAAACAGACTTAGATTAACCAAGAGGCAGATGGAGGAATTTTTAATATTTACTGTAAGAACGTAACTATCACGTGGGGTAGATTTACGTGAATAACATTACATAAAAATCTACGGATGTTTTACTCCAACCTCACTATCATTACCTCGACCTTTTCCAAGTGCTGTAGCTAGGACACTATGTGGATTCCGACATTTTATCATATTAACATTGTGGCTTAGAATTGTCACAAGAATACGGCCAGTAATTTACAGTACGCAATTGAGAATTACCCTGCACGTATATAGGCCTGTGTGTGTGTGTGTGTGTGTGTGTGTGTGTGTGTGTGTCTAAGACGCGATATTCGCCTGTCTCACACGTGTCCTTGGGACGGATGAAGCCAAATCTGGCACGAATCTGAGGTCATTAGACGGCGGCTTAAATGCGTATCACTAAAAGAGCCAGGATGATGACCAGATCAGTAAAGTTTGGATTAAAGTTTTAAACTTTTCATTAAAACGAATGGAAAGGGAAAATTTTAAGTTGACTGAAATATCATTATTGAATACTACAATGATGAAACTGAATAAATACAATGCAGGTAAGTGTAGTTGATATTTAAGACCAATACACAGAATACGACTGGGAGTAATCAGCCATAAACTCCGTATGAGACTTATTTATTTGTTGTGGCCGCCGTGCTGCCCCCTTCCCAGGTGCAGGGATCACCATTCTATGGAGGTCAAATGTTTCTTACTTCTTTTGTCGGAATTGAAAGACTGAAGAACAACAATCTTTTCGCTACATACGGTACGGACAACACGAAGACCTTTTGCACGACTTGTGTATTCCAAGGACACAGCATTATTATACAAAACACGGTTGACAAAATTCTTTGATTGTTCCGTTACGAGCGCCTTAATGTTGCTCTTCACCAAAGGATGTTTCCCTCCATACCTCAGAGGACCTTTACTTATGCAGGGAGTGACAGGCCGTGGCATGGTTGGTATCGTCATTCACTGAAAGGTCCATAAAGCCTAGTCCTGATAGTTCCTCCAAGATATACCTTCTTCTCTCATGTCTAGTCACAGTTATGCGTCATCAGGTGCACCATCACCGTCGGGAACTAAGGCACTATTGCGGGTCAATAAGACGTCAGTGTCCTCATAGCTAATACCACCAAGTGCAGGGATAAGTCACTTCATGATGCTCCTCCAAATTGTTTGTAAATTCACAAGTGATTATCAGACGTTTAGTTACCTATCAGATTAATTGCTGAATACTTCGTTTGGTCAAAAATACATATTCATTGCAGCAGAGAAATAATGTTAAGCCTTTCATCTAAGCTTCGGAAAGGTCAAGGCGAGGGACTGTCTGAATCTAAGACTTAAGGAATCCAATGCGATGTTCCTCAGACTCAAGACAAAAACCAACATTACTTGTTTTCGTATGAAGGACTGGGTAAAGTGATATCAAGTATGGCCTCAGGATCACCAAAATTAATATAATCCGCAAGGCTTTACAGATCAACTGGTGATAAGAGGTAGTGAACGAGATCCGAGAGAGCTTGATTGTGATTAAAAAGTTGACTTTCATTTGTTTCTCTCTCTGGCTCATGGTATAGAGTATCTTAATCCTGACAGAATAGTAATCGAGTGTTGATACAGGCTCATTGTCCCAAATACTGCTTGTATGTGGGTATTCAGGAGATGTACTTCAACACTGGATTAAAACAAAGGAAGATATACGTTCCAATGTAACAATTGCCAATATACTTAGAACCTAAGATATCTTTGATCTTCTATGTGCTTCGTAATCTGAGTGTCTATCATTCCACAAGTGTCTTCAATGGCCTCAAAGTGAATCTATTTCATTCTGATCTTTTTGACAACAACTTAGATGGAAGTAGAAGCCATCACAAAACTAGATTCATAAACTGTAAACAAATTAATAATATCCACGCTCTAAAGTATGAATTATTTGTGAAGAAGATTTGCATGTGATAAACGACCCTTAAAATCCAATACATTTATTTATCATCGAAAATGAATAAACTATTACTCGTTAGTACAAGAGGAAGTAAAAGGCCATAACAAGTTAGCTCTCATAAATAATCACTAAGTAATAAATCACTCTACTCTCCTGTTATGTAAATGTTTTAAGTGTTTATTACCTTATGTTTTTAACTGAGGGAAGTTCGCTAAGTTGTGTGGAGTTTATGAGTCGAATTACATTAATATAACCACCAGCCAACGTTGTGTGCCTAGTAATTAGTGACATTGAAGAGGTAATTAATCATACATTGATTATAATTGGGAATTAGTATGAATTAATAACATTGCTCCCTTGCCAATTGAAACATAATAATCAGCTTAAATAAAGTAGATATTTTTTTAATAAATAAATAACACAGAGAAATCAGACGAGTGTCGCTGTTAAATATATTCGCCAAGGAATCCTCTTACTGAGGATTAAATTTGACTAAAGGTTTGTTTGAGCTGTTGAAAGTTGCATGATATTATAGAATCACTTTGCGGTAGAGAGTCTCACCGAGAGTTAGAAAAGGTCCAGCGAGTTGGAATACTGACAAAAAAAAAGAACACGCGAATCTTCCCCGATCTTCTCGTATAACCAGAGTGAATGCCAGATAATGTCACCATCGAGTGTAGATCGTAAGAACAGTGACTGGAAGTATCTATCGAATAATGGGAAAGAATGAGAATGTCCCTGTGAATGTTTAGTGCTGGAGTTTTATGATTATTGATTGTTCTGATGGCTTTTTCTTATACAGATTCGAGGATGTTTTTTCTTTATCCCAAGCTTTACATTCTCTATCAACCTTGAGTCTTTATCAAATTAAGATTAGGGTTTGTGTTCTTCTCTTCGTAATAAATAGCCTGAGAGTCTCCCATCTACTTCTTCATCCAGTATCTTCGACATTTAGGAACTTTTCTACTATAGCGCCACCACCCTCAACACGTCTATTACAAAGTCTTGCATTGTTATCCTCTATCAATATCACTTCATTTCTTACTCTCACATCTTCCAAGAATCTCCGTTTTATTCATTAATTTCTTTTTTACATATTACGTATTATATTCCACCTCTCAGTCCCAACTTCTAACTTAATTCACAATGTTTTAAAACCGATTTTGGTGATATAATTAACACCATTATCCACTTCTTCCTTCACCTTTTATACTGAACTGAACGTAATATTTAATTTCAGTGTCATTTTTCCTGATAATCGTCTCACGTTGTCACCATCACTGGATAATAAAAACAGTTTTTCATTTTGTCTTTATATCCAGGTGTTAACGAACAGTGTGGGCAGATCAGGTAAGGTTCTTTATGAGGACGCCCAAGGTTGTGTCTCCGGGTACCACTATGAGAGGAAGATGATCTGACGACAAAGAAATGTTACTCCCTTGTATATAATGTAGAAAACCAGAGCAAATCAGCTTATGTTCTTACACAGGAACCTTTTCACTTACTGCCGAAGGTAAGGTTTAGTCACATCATTCTCCCCCCACCACCCCTCCCCGTTTCTTAATGTTATATAACGTTTGTGTTGTGGTGATGTAGCCTGGATGTTTTTTCTTATTTTGTTCACAAGTAAAATTGAAAGTAATAACAGATCTGTAACGAAGTAAATAATTTGTAAGAAAAAGTGTTTGTTTTATGTAAATGATATAAAATTCCTGTTGATGTTTAGGACTAAATAAATCATAAGAGAGTAGAGTCTGTAGACCTTCACCATATTTATAAAGGGAGCGAAAAGTATTTGAAATATATTTTTTAGATTTTTACTTCGCCCTTCAGGTATCTTTTTCTTCAGTAAATATAATTCAAATTCTAGAAACTATTTTATATAATTTCTGGGAATAAATGAAAGAAAGTAATTTTTTAGACGTACTTAAGGACATATTTCCTTTTATGAGTGGAGGAGAAAAAATATATAATGACAAATAAAAGGAACTAAAATTTAATGCATTAAATTTTTTTTTCAGGTAGAGAAATTTTTTTTGTGAGATAGATACAAATAAATAATATTAATTCCTTTAAGTAAATTCCATAAAAAAATCTCACGTAAGTGGAAGTAAAGGAACATTATATTTATATATCTCAGGTGAGTGAAAGTTAAGGTAGGTTTTCTCAACACACTCTCTTAACACTGAAAGTTTCGCCTCACCCATGACAAAGACTCACTGCTACCAAGAGCTCCATTTGAGACGTTAAAAGTGAGGATCCTGGGGAAGAAGTTCGACTGCGGGAACAGGAAGTAAATTCAGGGGTTCAAAGTGATGTTGAGGCCACTATTTCCTTGGTCTTGTCTCTCTTCTGTGTCGAGGATGATGTCTGTCTGTGTGTTTGTTTACCTTTCTGCCTGTCTGTTCATATGCCTGTTTGCTTCTCTGACTACCTTTCTGTCCGTCTGCCTGTCTAGCTTTGTCTGTTTCTCTGACTGTCTATATGTCTGGCTATCCATCTCCCTGTCTGCATGTTTTCGTCTTCTCCTCCTCTATGTCCGTATTTCTTCTTCTTCTCTTTCTTCAGTTTTCTCTTTGTTCTGTTTTTCTCTTCACTTTGTATCTCCTCCTTTCCTTTTTCTTCTTCTTGTTTGTCATTTACTCTTTCTTCTCTCGAATTTCTTCTGTTGCTTCTTTCGTTTTAATCTGCTTTTCCTTTTTTCTTCATTTTTTTTTTATAAATTTTTGCCTTTTTCATCTACTTTTCTTTTTCTCTCGGTTTTTCATCGTTTTATTCGTAGCTTTCTAGTTTTTTTATATTAATTATTTCTTCCTTTTTTTCACCCTCTCCCTCCTGTTTGGTCTCTTTTCGTCTCTCTCTTATTTATCACACTCTTATTCTTTCCTCTTCTTCTCTTTCTTGTGTTTCCTTCTCCTTCATCATCTCATTTTCATTATTTATATCCTTTTCAACTTATTTATCTGCCACCTCTCTTAGCATGGCTCCAGGATCTTAAGTCTGGTCAGGCCTAGTTGAGATTGACAATGGAACCCGGAAATTGGGTGTAAAAGGTCGCGTTTGTTTACGGGTCAGAAACACAACGGGGTGAAGCGTTTCTCAGGCTTCTCTTGACGTGTATTATACGGGTCATGAACGAGTTTTATTAGAGGGTCCTTTGTAAACATGCTTTTATGTAAGGATTCAGGGTATAGCATAGTTAGGTTCATTAATATATTTCTTATGTTGTATTTAGTTGATAAAGCAATGTATGTGGTTGTGAATGTGTGTGTGTGTGTGTGTGTGTGTGTGTGTGTGTGTGTGTGTGTGTGTAAGTGAATTTGCGTATGTATGCATGTGTGTACAGTGTGTCTTTGTTTAATTTATGTATATTCTAAAAAAAACAGTGAAAATATATCTACAAAAAAATAGATCTGGAGAATAAATATTTCATCGAGGTCTTACTCAAGGGATAAAGGAGGTTGATGAATTAATTCTCTTTACGAAATGACGTAACGCGAGAACCTAAAGGGTATTAGATGCTTTCTCAATTGCATGCAGGATATTTGGCTCAAGTTGGTGTTGTTCAATTAGTTCTTTAGTAAATATATAACACCCCCAAAAAGGTCAAATTAAAGAAATTAGCTTTACTAACCTAACCTAACCTAACCAAACCTAACCTAACCAAACCTAACCTAACCTAACCTAACCTAACCTAACCTAACCTAACCTAACCCAACACTCCTTATTTTGGGGAGCTATGAATCCATTTAATTCCCCAAAGTGATTTGAGAGTAAGAAATGGGGAGGGATGATATTGAAGCCCTCTTTCCCACCTGGAGTATGAGAAAGAAATAGAACGACAAATGGGTGTGATATACAATGGAAGGTAAAGCCTCCTCTCCGCTCAGGTGTGTTGGTATGAGAAAAAAAAACAGAAAAGAAACGACACGGTTGACTTTCAATAGAGTCTAGTACCCTTCCCCGTGATAGCGTGTGGGTAAGAATTGAAGGAAAATAAAAACAAAAATGTATGGAATATTTTATATGCTGTGTTGGAAAGAATTAAAAAAAAGAAGTTAAATCAGTGGTAATATTTAACACAGGGTCGGGGTCGGATATTCTCCTCTCCCTTGTACAATATATTCTAGGGGAGTATTTATAGTCAATAATTCTTTCCTTAATGATGTATGGAGTTAGGACCAGAGAACATTTCAGGCAAAATGCGATTTTAAACAGACGCTTATTTCTGACTAAAAGGAAAAGTAAGAATTTGGAGAAAATGTTATAATTCAACATACGATATAAAACTTCTTCCCAACAGCATGATTGATTAAAAATTAGAACTACAAAAAAGATATCTGATCGTAAATAACTCAGTCTCTTCTGGAATGCGGGTGAAATGGGCAAATTTTAATCAAGACTTCAGTGGCAATTCCCATTAAGGCTTACGGGCAAGAATTCGGACAAAAGAGGGGAAAAAATTGGTTGGTTTTCCGTAGTGTGTGAATCACTAGTTCCCCCTCTGAGGATAACGGAGACTTCGTGCATATAATCCCGAGTTATATGGAGTGTGGGCGAAGATTATGGCCCGTGAAGGAGTGTTGGTGTGAGGAGGAGGAAGAGGAGGAGGAGGAAGGAGAGGAGGAAGGAGAGGAGGAGGAGGAGGCAAGAGGAGAAGGAGGAGAGAAAAAGTATTACAAAAATTCTCCTGTTAGGTTCTTAGGTGTTAGGTTAGGTTAGGTTAGGTTTCTCGGTGTTTGTGTATACCCGGCGTTTGGTATGTATGTTGAGAGGGATGGTAGACTATCTGTTATGTGTAGGATCGTGAGTCT
The DNA here is from genome assembly GCF_018991925.1 of Homarus americanus. NCBI lineage: Eukaryota > Metazoa > Arthropoda > Malacostraca > Decapoda > Nephropidae > Homarus > Homarus americanus. The sequence continues at coordinate 659,273 of NW_024736097.1, forward strand.
ATGCAAATGAACAGAAAAAAAAAATCCTATCTCCTTCTCTCTCTTTCTCTATCTATTTATTTATCACAGAAGAAAGACATTCATAACATAAGAGACATAATAATAGTGAAGATATAAGGATGTTTGTCTCTGTGTTGGTGAAGTAAAATTTGTATTGTATTATTAGGTGAGAGAATAGACATGCTGGGAGGAGCCGAGTGTAAGATGTCTGACCGTTATTATCTCCCGTAGACATGGATGAAGTGAGGAGAATGAAATGGCTAAAAAAGAAAAGAAAAAATAGGAATTGATTGAAGAAAATTTTATATACATGAATAAGAATAAACTAAAAAGGACTAAAGAAAAAAAAAATGAGCAGTTGATGAGTCCAGTTATCGAATGTGGAAATAACGTGTATAGGTACAATTTACTTCAAGATACAATGGAAATAAAAGATGAATTAAGACAATGGCTGAATTAATTAAGAATGAAAGATATAAGACATCTGGTGTAAGTGGGAAGTAATGAGAAGTGGGAACAATAAAAGCAAAAAAAAGTGGGTATCAAAGACGTGTCAACCCAATAGAGACAGAGAGAGATTTCAACTCAACTAAGTCTTCAGTAACTGGATTCGAATCAGTGACTCTTATATTTTAAATGGACTCTAAAACAAAACAAAAAATCGGAAGACAAAATGGGTGAAATATAGGAAGGAAATTGGTGCCTAAGTTATAAGGGAATATTTTTAAGATATCGAGGAAGAAAGTGAAATGAATAAGAAAAACGAGAGATTAAGTGAAAAAAAAGAGAGGCTAAGGATTTAAAGAAAGATATATCGTAGAAAGAGAGGAAAGAGAGAGGAATGGAGAGAATACTTTGAATAAATACTGAATTAAGAGATATGAAAAAGAAATTATGCTGTTTCATACGAAATTTTAAGTTGAAAGAGAAGAAATCTATGTGTGTGTGTGTGTGTGTGTGTGTGTGTGTGTGTGTGTGTGTGTGCGTGAGAGGGTGAGACAAGCTGCAAGCGAACTGAAGAATGGCAAGGCGCCAAACGTGCATGAATGAAGATGAATCAACCAAAAAGGCTACGACTGGGAGATAAAAGTAAGAGGGTTTGTAAATTACGTACACCAGCAGGCGTGTGTACATAGAGATGGTAAATGATGATAACAAATAATGCAAAACAAAATAAATAAATAAAGATGTCAAATACATCTCGGAGAGGCGTTTGGACAAGGTGTTCCTGAGAGATCTGTGAGGTAAAGAGTGTTAGGTAAAAGAGAAGATATTATGGTGAAATACTGTGTTTATAAAGAAGTAAAAATTCCATCCCATGTTTACTCGTAGAAAATACGAATAAATTTCCTAAAGACAATCAAAACATAACTGAAACGGTGAAAAACAATATTTGCAACAGTGAAATTGCTGCTCGTAGCTGAACAAAACAAAACAAAGACTTCATTCTCTCGGAAACCTTAAATTAATTTTTTTGGGGTCAATTAAACAAGTTAACAACAAATTTCCTAACACTATTATTTCACCCCTTCATCATGGTTATAAAATCCCCCTTTACTTCCTGACGCAATGTTGCCTCACCCCAAGCAACCACTTAAATGTCACACCGTTTGGCGTTTTCTGTTCTTTCCAGCCTAAACCCAACCAAAGCCTCAGGACCAGATGGTAGTCCACCTCTCATCTTCAAAACATTCTCAGCTGAACTCAACTTTTGTTCTTGCCGTGATTTTTATTCCCTCTTCTATGTCACTTCCACAAAATGTCCTGCCCTATACATTAGATCCCGCCAGGAGTACACTACTGTCCTATTTATCAACAAATTTTTCTGTAAAACCAATCAACTGAACATCAACCAGTCTCTCCTTCTCTTTACCTTCTCCTCAAGTCACACAATTTATACATTGATAACAAGACGAACAATATTGGAGGAACTTCTCACGATCGTCTCGAGTGAAGTGTGATCGAGACTAGCGACTGACAGGTCATATACCTACCTGGCGTTTGGTGAGAACACACACACACACACACACACACACACACACACACACACACACACACACACACACACACACACACACACCGTATAAGGGAGTATGAGTACGTCACGCTTAATACACCGATTAAGACTTAAAAACAATATTTTTTGAGCCGACTAGAAATAAAATTTAGTTTATATTGCTATAACTTAAAAAACAAAAAATGTAAATTTGACTGTTTGATTTAAGGCTTCGTTTATTATCATAGGATTGCAAGAAGGTTAAGTTAGGTTAGGTTAGGTTAGGTTAGGTTACATTTTGTATGAAACTATTCAGTAAACATGTATTTTTATGAGTTACATGATCGTTTATGGCCACATACTCTCTCTCTCTCTCTCTTCCTCAGCCACACCATGACACCACCATCACCAAGTATTCCACACCCTGACCCTCCATCAACACACACACACACACACACACAATATCATCCCTTTAATATTCGCGTGGCATAACCCGGAGTTACACACCCTCGGTCAGCAAGGTCAAGCAGCTGACTCGTGGAAATAAACCTCATAAGAGAGCCTTAGTGTGGTAGTTATGGGTGGCTGAGCGCTGAGGATGGACTATGAGAGCCTGGGACGCTGGTCTGCACTTAGTGGCTAAAACTGCTATCTTGGTTTATCACTGTGGAGTGTGTGTGTGTGTGTGTGTGTGTGTGTGTGTGTGTGTGTGTGTGTGTGTGTGTGTGTGTGTGTGTGTGTGTGTGTGTGTGTGTGTGTGTGTGTGTGTATGTGTGTGTGTGTATTCATATATGTGTAATTGAATGCATATTTATTTATATTTTCTAATGTTTGCGTGTGTGTCTGTTCGTCACGAGAGAGAGAGAGAGAGAGAGAGAGAGAGAGAGAGAGAGAGCACACTGTCTGGCGGGCTAGAAACTTAACCCATCCTCCTCAATGCTAGAGAGCTGCTGGGAAATCTAATCAACAGCAATAACGATGCTTTTACGAGGCGGTCGAGGAAATCTGGAGACAAGAATAGTTTTTGGGAAGGAAGAAAAAGAGGCTAATTTTAAAGCAGAACAAAGGAATTACTGCAATTCCAACCTGTGCTCATATTACCTATGACCTCTATCTGTAAATGAGGTCACTACTGAGGGATGTCTGCCCATTTATGTTTACAGTGAGTGAAAATTTACTGGAAATTTCTTGGTGCGTCACTTCGCTTATTGGGCCGATTCTGGTTACATACTGACGCATAAAAGATAAAATATTTCCTGTGTATTATTATATTTTGTACCGAGTGCACTTATAAAATTTGGGACAGCGCTTCGTTGGACTAGAAATCTACCAAGGACCACGAGATCAGCACTTATCAAACTATACCATAACAAAGAGCTACTAAGACAAGAAGTTATATTAGCTGCGATTGAGAGGGGAACTGTGGAAGATGAGAGTGACATGGAGAAATGAAAAGTTGTAAATGGGAGGGAGGGAAGGAATAGGTGTTTGTGGGTGACAGTGAAAGATTTATGAATGAGAGGGGAAGGTGTGTGTGTGTGTGTGTGTGTGTGTGTGTGTGTGTGTGTGTGTGTGAAGGAGACGTGTGTATGAGAGAAGGTAACTGTGCCTCTGGCGGATCTCGTGTTCTTAGATGCAAACCTGACCAGTAAATCCTAGTTTGATGATGCAATAAATTCTAAAAGTCCCGTAAAAATGTCTAGTTTCCCATTTTTTTCCACTTCCCAGAGAACGAAAATTGGTAAAAGAACACGAGTTTCTATACTGATAATTCGTGGACACTAAAAGTCAAGATTTAGGACTAGTAAGTTTAATTTGTGGATTAAATTGTTATTGTGATCATTGCCAATATCCAGTAAGCAGCCACATGTCAGCCTAAAGATCACAGGTATACAATTCACTTCAATTATCTAGGTTTGGGCCAGATAAACCTGCCATTGTTCGTGTATTCTGAGTTACTTTATGTCGCCTCTTCACATTTTCACATTTCTCTCAATCACTGAACATAAACAGACACTCACAGGGACCAGGTGGAGGACAGTAGTGTTAGCAGCTCTAGTGGTCTGAGTATAAATCTTTATCACTATTGTTTTTTTCAATCACAGTCAGAATATTACTATAAAATCTATATCGAAGAAAGATTGGAAAAATAAGAAAGTACTGAAACTCAGGGAAATGTAATGCTATAATGCGTGATCTACCTTTTTTTTAATTTGTGCATATTTGAGAGCAGAACCTACTTGCAAAAAGAATACAAATTAGCCTAAGTGTTGTATATTTTACTGTCATTTATTTTTCTCCTTAAGGGGGATGTACCCAGTCTTTATGAAGTTGACAATGTTGAGATGTATCATTATTTCCTGTCGTCAGATAAGAAACTTGAGGGAGTCTGGTGAGGAGATGAATAATAAACATAGATAATATTCATAGTCTCTGACCTCTGATCATTGATTTGTGTGAAAAACTTGATATAATTATGTAGAGTGATAAGGAATGGAGCGCTGTATGTGACTCGGGTAGTTTATCTCTCTTTAGAATGAATAATAAAGTGTCATACAAAGAGCTGTGAAAATGTATGACACAATTTTGTTGAAAATAAAACAAAAACATTGACTACGTTATCATCTTGTACCTTATAGGGTTGAGACAATCGCCTGTCCTACAATATCTATTCATATCAAGATAATGATTAAGATATTTTACTCATAACTTCTCTACTGTTGAATATAAACTGAGGTGATTGACTACTTAGGGTTGTAGGCGATATAATTAATTGGTGTCACTGAAAAAAAAAAAATAATTACATGTAGGAATTAAGTGAAATGAATCTCTCTTTAGCAACCCATGAATGACAAGTTGAGGGGAATGAATTAGAGGCAGGACCGAGAGGGAGTGAAATAATTGATAAATGGGAGACGAAGGGGAGATTGAGAGCGATATGTAGAAGGTGTTTTATCACTGGCGAACTCTAAGTCTTTTTGTCGCCAGTAAGTGAAATGCGGTTCGCGGAGTCCGTAGAGTTTTATCGCGCTTGTGTTACTATGGGTGAGGATGGTCTTACTGGACATTCAAGCTACACATTCTTATTTTTACTAAACAAGGTACCTGGCTTTTTCACGGGTTGCAATTATTATTATTTTTTTATAATTTTGTCTTCATTCTATCTTATACGTATTTACCTAGTACTCATAAACTGCGTGTGTGTGTCTGTGTGTTTGTTTGTGTTTGTGTGTGTGTGTGTGTGGGTGTGTTTCGATTTTCTTCTCTTTGTACTTATGTGTAACATCTTGAAAACGATATCCTTGATTATTATTAAAACCCATGAAATTGGACCATTTAAATGCATTAAATCAATTTATTTTTGAGTTGCTTCATGGCCTTACTAAATAAACTCAATGTGATAAAAACTTAACCTGATATAATCTCTATCTAACCCAACCTAACCCAACCAAACCCAACCAAACCCAACCAAACCCAACCAAACCCAAATTCAAACCCAATCCCTAACCTATCCCAACCCAACTTTACCTACCTAAAATAAAACTCAAAGCAAATTTACTTAATTACGGATACATTTGCGTGGTTATATTACGACATACCAACATAGAAAGTACGATATAATGACACACTAACGTCACATAAAGAAACTGAGGAGTCTGGTGAGGAGATGAATAATAAAACATAGATAATATTCATAGTCTCTGGACCTCTGATCATTGGATTTGTGAAAAACTTGATATAATTATGTAGAGTGATACATGGAGCGCTGTATGTGACTCCGGGTAGCTTATCTCTCTTTAGAATGACACAAAGTGTCATACAAAGAACTGTGGAAATGTATGACACAATTTTGTTGAAAAAACAAAAAACATTGGATCATGCTGCTATCTGTACCTTATAGGGTTGGAGACAATTGCCTGTCTTAGAATATTCATTCATATCAAGATAATGATTAAGATATTTTACTCATAACTTCTACTGTTGAATATAAACCGAGGTGATTGACTACTTAGGGTTGTAGGCGATATAATTAATTGCGTTACCGAAAAAAATAATTGGCATGTAGAATTAAGTTAAATGAATCTCTCTTTAGCAAACCCATGAATGAGTAGTTGAGGGAATGAATTAGAGGCAGGAACCGAGAGGAGTGAAATAATTGATAAATGGAGACGAAGGAGATTGAGAGCGATATGTAGAAGGTGTTTTATCACTGGCGAACTCTAAGTCTCTTTTGTCGCCAGTAAGTGAAACGCGCCCGCGGAGTCCGTAGAGTTTTATCGCTCTTGTGTTACTATGGGTGAGGATGGTCTACTGACATCTGCTTGCTACATTCTTATTTTACTAAAACAAGGTACTCTTGGCTTTTTCACGGGTTGCAATTATTATTTTTTTATAATTTTGTCTTCATTCTATCTTATACGTATTTACCTAGTACTCATAAGCTGCGTGTGTGTCTGTGTGTTTGTTTGTACAGTGTGTGTGGTGTGTGTGTGTTTCGATTTTCTTCTCTTGTACTTATGTGTAACATCTTGAAACGATATCCTTTTGATTATTAAAACCATGAAATTGGACCATTAAAATGCATAAATCAATTTATTTGAGTTGCTTCATGGCCTTTAAATAAACTCAATGTGATAAAAACTTAACCTGATATAACTTAATCTAACAACCTAACCCAACCAAACCCAACCAAACCCAACAAACCCAACCAAACCCAACAAACCCAACCTAACCCATCCCAACAACCTTACCTTTCCAAACAAACCCAAGTTAACTCAAGCCTTGCTTAACTACGGACATACTTGCGTGGTTATATTACGGACATACCAACATAGAAAGTACGATATAACACACACTAACGTCACATAAAGAACAAGAACAAAGGGTTTTAAGGAAGCGAGGTGGATGACTATTAGTGGCTGGAGTAACTTAATGAAGAGTATTATCGTGTAATTAGTTGAAGGAATAACCAGGTATCAAAAGAAAAAATTAATTGACTATAACGAGGCAATGATGTATTGGTTCATCTTTAAAAGCAGGTATGTCGAATTAAAGAGAGAGCTTAAGCTAATAAAATTCCTATAATTACAACACAGACAGACAGACAAACAGACTGACAGACAATGTAAACACGTCATTGCCCGAACGAAAGAATATCATTACATTAACTAAAAAAAAAAATACTACAAATAACAGCTAGTCATCAGGAATTATAGCTAAAAAAAATATAACTTATTATATTTCACTTGATTTATCCAGATATAACAACACACATATATAAACAAAGGTATAACAGAGGATAAACTTGAGACGTCGATAGCATCCACCTTAAGATCCTAACAAGATTGGGAAGCTATATGAACCGACTTCTTGAAAACTCAGGTATAAGAAGAACGTGTGGTAACCTCATCAATAAGCAGCAGGTAGACGTAAACTTAGGGCGTTCTTAGTATTCACCTTAAGACCAACAGCATCAAGTGGAGGGCCTCGTACCTACTCCACAGCTGCCTACATTCAAAGGCTCTCTCCCAGGGTGCTGTTGTTGAGTTTATACACTGACCCTGAGGAGCTTGTCTTCACGCTGGATTATCTGTGTGTGTGTGTGTGTGTGTGTGTGTGTGTGTGTGTGTGTGTCTTTGTGTTCCTCCTTCGCTCCTCCCCAGCTAGACCCTCCATCAGGCCAGCTAGTGCCTTCTAGACGGTGTTTACGGCGCAGTATTGCGTTGATCCGTAAGCAGTCCCGGCCAAGCGCCCGGCAGCATAACAAGCAGTGGGGCGAGTACCTCAGCCGTCCCAGGGAGAGCCTCGCGCTTTACTGCCTCCCTACCCTGAATACTGAGTACCCATTGTTGACACTCCACCCTGAATTGGGTTTACTTTTATGTTTAGGTGTAACACTGGTAGGGAAGGTGGAGCACTCGTAGGGGAGGTGGAGCACTGGTAGGGAAGGTGGAGCACTCGTAGGGGAGGTGGAGCACTGGTAGGGGAGGTGCTGCTTCCTTCACTGTGTCTGTTCCTCTTCAACGCGCTATTCAAGAACCTTATTGAATTCCCTGATAACCTTTTTTATTGTAGAAAGCTACTTCTCGGAAGAAACGATAAATAAAAAAACACAGACAAATTCACCTAACAGGAAGTTCACCATGACACCCCTGGAGGACTTGTGTATCGAGAGGCATAGTTAGTACTTGATTAACGACCGGAACATCCTCTCTCTCTCACACACACACACACACACCTCACCAAACACTTAGTGGACAACAAGCTGCCTACCTCACAGCTGTCTGCAGGGCTTATTACCATATGAATGGGAGACGTGGAGTGGACCTCTGGGAGCACAGGCTGTACAGGCAGTCAAGAGTGGGGAAGAACTGGGGAGAATTTTCAGTAGTTGGTGAAAGGGGAAAGGAAAACTATGTCGGGGTGACGTGTGTGTGTGTGTGTGTGTGTGTGTGTGTGTGTGTGTGAGGTGTGTGTGTGTGTGTGGGTGGGTGTGTGTGTGTGTGTGGGTGGGTGGTGTGTGTGTGTGTATGTGTGTGTGTGTGTGTGTGTGTGTGTGTGTGTGTGTGTGTGTGTGTGTGTGTGTGTGTGGTGTGTGTGTGTGGTGGTGTGTGTGTGTGTGTGGGGTGTGTGTGTGTGTGTGTGTGTGTGTGTGTGGTGGTGGTGTGTTTGTGTGACAGAAAAGTGAGATTAATTGATGATAAATAGGTTGAGGAGTGGGAGTAAGATGAAAGATGGATATGTATGTAAGGGAAGAAGGAGAGGGGGGAGGGGTCAGTGAGTGAGAGGGAAAATGGAGGGAGAGAAAAGAAAAGTTGTAAGTGAGAGGTAGGGAAGGAATAGATGTTTGTGGATGAGAGGGGAAATTGCGTGTATGTGTGTCAGTAGGTGTGAATGAGAGACGGAACTGTGAAGTTATTTAATTAGTATTTCTTTACCGCCCTTAGCAATTTTGGTCTATAACACGTGAGGCGAGTATCATGACTCAGCCACCAACACGCTGCTGGTCTTGTCTCTCCGCCTCTTCTCCCCGACACTCTATATTTCACCTGCGTTATATATTATATTTATTAAAAATACTCTTGCCAATATGTACAGTTAGGGACAGTTACAGCAGCCTCTCGGTGAGGTGTGAACCCGGAGAATATCGACTCATGAATCCGAAGCATTCACGAGTGAGGGGGAGGGGGGGGGTGTTATGGGGACAGAAATTAGAACTTGCGGGAAATAATGACGTCTACTTGTCGAATAGGCGGCGCACGCACGCACGCATTAAAACGTAAAGTTAGGAAGGAGTAAGAGGGTGTGGGAGGGATGAGGGGGTGAGGGAGGGGTGATGGGAGGGGACGATGGGTTACGGAGGGTGGTATGATGGGGGGGAATCCACACCCTTTTGAGGCGGTCGTTATTGGCTCTTGCCGTAGACACCTGACGGATGACGCCATCCGCCCATCCCTTCGAAAGTTTACACTTACCAGCCCAGCCCAGCCCATCCCAGCCCAGCCCAGCCCAGCCCAGCCCAACCTGATCCTGGTCCGTGATTCTTGGGGCCATCCGCTCACCCCTTCGGATGTCACCTGTCCTCGCTCACCAGGATCAGCCCAACACACCGCACCAACCCAACCCCACAACCTGCTTCTGGGTAGTCCCACCCAGGTGGTTAAACCAGGGTCAGCAAATGTTTATGTGCAAGGCGGTGGCACCAGTCCGTCAGGTCACCGCGAGGAGGTCTAAGAAATGGATTTTAGAAGTTGTATTTATGTTTTCTGAATCTTTATATTGATAATTTAATTCAGCTGTTACTGTATATTCATGTTTATATACGGCACGAATTATGTATATAAATAAGATTAAAGGTGATATATGGTGTAGTGGGAGTGATAATTAGCTCAGTTTTTGCGATATTATAAGTTATAAAATGATAATAACAACTGTGGCCGCTTGCTGTATGCTGGGAACCTGTCACTCATCAGAGGAATTTGAGGTAGTCTTAATATGGACAAGAGAGGATGTATATAAATTAAAAAAATATATAAAAATTATGTAAAATTATTAAACAAATAAAAAGAAAGGGGCGTAGGAGACGAGATTATCTACCCAGTTTTTTCCCATTCACTCACTCACTCTTTCTCTCTCTGGCACTTTATTTTCTTTATCTGTATTTCTATATATATGTATCAACATATGGTTTTATCTATCTATCCATCCATCTATCTATCGATCTTTCTTTCTATCTCTATATTTCTTCTCTCTCGAATTTTTTCTCACTCGATTTTCTCTCTCTCACTTTCTGTCCCTCCAGAATTGAAAGATATGACGTGTGAAAGCAGCAGGACGGTCGGGAGCGTAAATAAGGAGAGTTTGGCTTGGGTAGCATGTGGAAGACAGGGTGTTATGGACGAGGAGGCGTGGTAAGAGGTGGTGAGGGAGGAAGAGACAGACAGACAGACAAACAGAGAAGACAGACAGAGAGGGATAGCATTTGTGAAAGACAGAGTGTTATGGGGTAGGAGGCGTGAGAGAGAGAGAGAGATTGAAGGAGGGGGTTCCCGAAAGCCGAGTTTTGTGAAGCCGAATGAAGGATATGAGAGATAATTGAAGTGTGAGGAGAGAAGAAGAGAAGAGGAGGAGGAGGAGGAGAGGAGAGAAGGGAGGAAAGATGAAATATGGGGGAAGAAAGAAAGAGGGAAGAGTTGTCAGGGAAAGAAGAGAAGGAAAGGTGATGTAAGGGAAGGAAGGGAAAGGAGGGAGGGAGGATGAGAGGGAAGGGAGGGAAGGGGGGTAGGAATGGAGATAAGGGAAGAAGGAATGAAGGTAAGGGAAAGGAGGGAGGGAGGGAAGAATGGAGGGACATTCACAAAGACGAAGATAACCTAACCTAACCTAACCTAACCTAACCTAACCTAACCTAACCTAACCTAACCCACAAACACCAACACAAAAGTACAATAATAAAAAAATCACAAACATAAAATTACTGAGACAAAAACAAACAAACTCACAACCACACGAGAACAAGAACACCATCAAAAAAAATCACCAAAGGAAGAAAACAAAAATAACGAAAGAAGATGAAAGAAAACATAACACTGGGGAACAAAATTCAACTTTTTGTCAGTTGCATACATTTTGAGACCTGTTTCTGGGTAAATTGAGGTCACTGATTTCAAATATGGCACCGGTTTTTTTCTATCGGGTCTAGTTTTGTTGCGGTGAGTTACCTACCATTTACTACTATATATAGTTAGACTACCATATACTACTGCTAAAAATCTAAACCAGCACACAGAGAGGAATTACCAAACACGTAGAATTAATTTTTAATTACTTTTATTTACCTTGACAAGCATATTTTGGATTCATCAGTTGCTTTTGTGAACTATGCCAGATTTATTCAGGCACAAACTTGCGTTTAATGGACTGTCTTGAATATCGCCTCTCAGTGCAGTCTCGCTGAATGCTCCAGCAATAGTCCGCCATCATGTGAATGTCCCAGCGACCTTGATACCTGTCTTCCATGACTTTGATATCCTGGTGAAAGCGTTCACCTTGCTCATCACTCACGTCCCCCAAGTTTGCCGGAAACAGTTCAAGATGACTGTTCAGGAAATGCATCTTAATGCTCATGTTGCAACCTAACACATGGAAACTTTCCATCAAAGATTCAACGAGCTTTTTATAGTCCTCTGATTTCCTGTTTCCAAGAAAGTTCCTTACAACAGAAACGAATGCTCCCCATGCATTTCTCTCAACATCAGTCATGGATTGAGTGAAGGCTTGGTCTTTAATCAGCGTCCTAATTTGAGGGCCGTCGAAAATACCTGCTTTGAGTTTTTCTAGCGTTAAACCAGGGAACACTTCACACAGATACTTAAAACAGTCACTGTCAGTATCGAGCGCCTTGACAAACTGTTTCATAAGGCCCAGCTTGATGTGAAGGGGCGGGAAAACAATTTTTTCACGTTCCACTAGGGGTTCATAAATGATGTTCTTTTCCCCAACATTGAGGCTTTCCCTAACTGGCCATTCCTTCTGAATCCAGTGTCTGTCTTTGGCTCTGCTGTCCCAGAGGCAGATAAAGCAAGGAAATTTTGTATACCCACCTTGCTGTCCTAGCAAAAAATTGACCATTTTTAGATCAACACAGATGATCCATTTGTGTTCTTCATATTTGAGTAGCTCCAAAACCGTTTTGATGTGTTCATATTTTTCTTTCAGGTGTACTGAGTGTCCTATGGGTATTGCGCCAAAGATGTTGCCTATATGTAATAAAACACACTTCAGACTCCGCTTAGAGCTATCTATAAAGAGGCGCCACTCTTTCGGATCATAACCTGGAGCTCCCATCGCGGTGACTAATCCAGAAATATCACAACAGTAGACGAAGTCAAATTTAGAATCAAAGAACTGTAAGAGGTTCTTTTCTCTGTTGCGAAAGAATGTTACCTTTGTGTCTATTTTCAGCAAGTTTTTATCTTTTAACCGTGAAGCCAACAATTCTGACAGCTTTTTAGACAGACCCAGATCTCGAACTAAGTCATTGAGTTCTGCTTGGCTAAATGTTTGCGGTTCTGTTGATATGCCTGCAAAATTTGAGTCACTATTTCTGTTAGTTGACTCCTCTGTGACCTCAGTGTCATATTCACTGTCAGATTCAACGGAAGCAAGTTGAGTGAAGATAGGCTTTGGAACATCATCTGAATGGGGCAGAGGCCTGATTGCTGAATCTAGACTAGGGTATGTGATAAGATGACTAGACCTGATCTGCACAAACAAATGCCATTTTCAGAATCTGTGACCTCAAATCTACCAGAATCAAGTGTCAGAACTCATGCAACCGAAAGTGTGTTCCCCAGTGTAATATTAATAAATAAGTAAAAAGAAAGACGTCAAGGAAGGAACGAACAGAAGGAAACGGCAAAGGGAAGAGCTAGGAGAATAAGATGAAAAAGATAAAGAAACAAAGAGGGAAGAACTGACGAAATAGAATGAATGATAAAGAAGAAGAATATGAATAATAATAATAATAATAAGAGAGAGAGAGAGAGAGAGAGAGAGAGAGAGAGAGAGAGAGAGAGAGAGAGAGAGAGAGAGAGAGAGAGAGAGAGAGAGAGAGAGAGAGAGAGAGAGAGAGAGAGAGAGAGAGAGAGAGGCGATAACGTCAAAAACAAGAAAAATCAAGATAAAAAAAGGCAAAGATGACACTGAAGTAAAGAGAAGCCAAGGGAGAGACAAGAGAACAAAAGAATATAAGAAGAACGAAAGGATGGAGGAGAGTTGAGGAAGGCGGAGGAGGAGGAGAGGTAAGAGAGGAGGCGGACAGCTGGACAGAGGAAGATGTAGTACAACAAGTTGGGTCATCCAATACCTCCCACAGTGGTACTTCTCAGTTTTCTCATTTGTGTCGATGTCTCTCACCTGTTGTGTGTGTGTGCGTGTGTGCATGCGTGTGCGTGTATGGTTTGACATGTGCTTACACCGGTGTATGTTTGTATACATATGCATAGCGTATAATAGGTTCTTTTGTGTCACTTTCCTTTTTATTATTATTATTATTTTCTTTAACACCTGTATTATATTTTTCTTTTATTTGTATTTCTATCTAAAATCTGTTTTCCACTTTCATGTCTCTTATTTTCCCTTTTATATTGTCTTGTTTCTTCTCATCTCTCACGTACACCAGCGATCTCTAAATTCTTATCATCGTCTTTGTTAATATTACAAATAGTTGTCATACTTACCATTGTTCTCCTTCTGGGTTACCAAATCCCCTCCTCTTCCTCCTTTATCAATTCTACTCATCGTCGTCAACTTTATCATCTTATCTCTTCCCTCACACCTTTGTTTCTGAAGCTCCTCCTCTCTCTCCATTTCTCTTTTCTCGTTCTTTCCATTTCTCTCATTGTTTATAGTTTTGTCATATCCTTTCATCTTCATTGTTATTTCATCTTTCATTGTCTCTCTTTCTCCACGTCTGCCATGTTCCATTTGTTGTGATTTTCCTCCCCCATAATTCGTCACTGACTTTTACTCTTAAGTTACTCCTCTGTGTATCACATTTCATCACCTTCTTCCTTCTTCCTCCACATACTGGAGGAAGAGTTAATAGTGTACGTCTGAAATACATTCTTTGAGCCAGTACAGAGGTAAAATATCACGTAATACCTAGGACACACCATTTACCGAGAAAACAAGACGAAATGATTGATAAGACATAATTTAAAATCAAATGAGCACCTGTAGAGAGAGAGAGAGAGAGACATGTTCATCACTGTCAATGAACGCTTAGACCCACCTCATCTGCAGGTATCGTTTCCAAATCATTACCAGGTGTTAGTAAAATATTTGGGTACAACATCTGTCTAACAAGTGATATCATTCCAGGTCAGTTGAAAAGACTCCGCGTGGCCGCTGAAAACGGGCTCGTTATGAGCCCGGCTCACAAACGAACCCGTCCCACTAACATACCCGATCCACTTACGAATCCGGTCCACGAATCTGTGAATCACAACAAATGTTGCCGATGGCCAGGGTGTGAACTTTCTTTGGATGTGAAAGACATACGGACATACACCATCTTACACTGAAACTTACTTTTGTAAGTTAAAAAAAGGAATAACATTGTCTTTACAGTCTCTCTCTCTCTATAAGGCTCTCACTCTCTAATCATAGTAATCCTTCTCTTAAGAGACAGTGAGACAGAGGGAGGGTAGCGGGTGGCCTGGACACTGGCTCACACATCCTGGACAACTACACGTCTCCTTTGTTGCCGTGAGCCTCTTAAGGATGTAATTAGTGGCTCGGCAGGTAATTACAGGAGGGGATAAGTGTCTTTGACCGTGCTAAGATCAGGAAGTCACGTCCCTGCCTTAGAATACTTGAATGGGGCTGTAGAATGTCAGGATTGTACCTTGAGGCGGTTGAGAGAGATCACAGAGGATGTCCATTGTGTCCTTGGATGGTCGGACGAGGCTGAATTGTCGAGAGTGGAGAGAATATGGAACACCCACTCACTCACTCACTCACTCTACACTGGCACTGTAATGAGAGATATTATTTAATAAGAACTGCGAGAACCAATTACAACTTTTTCCTCCTGTAGGAATCTTTCTCCCCGACAAAGTCTTGACGGATCACGAGGATGAGTATTGAAGAATTACAGAAACATTCCCCCTCGTTGAGCAGTCTATGATCCGATTACTGTCGACCGCGAGCTTCAGGGATCCTCAGGTAAAATCTAATTTCCTTTCGACTGGAAACTCGTCTTTTGCCAAATTTCAACTCCTACGACCTTTCGTCTCGCACCCTCTTACGTTTTTATTAAGAATTGGAAACTGAGAATTCAGCATCAGCGGAGTAAAAAAGAATCCATTGGAGACAGATTAAGATACGTATTTTGGTAATAGCGGCCCGGATGTTTTGATTCAATCTATAAAAAGTAGACCTGTAATAATGTGCTTAGAGAACAGTGAAACAAAATTCCTATGTGTGTACTTCACCATATCTTATGTCAACTGATGATATAGGTAAGCTAGATATAATTCGCTCCAAGAAAATGTGAAATAAGTATGATAAGTAACAGGACATAGTGGAATATACAACCATATATATAAACAACAACTAACAGATGATGATGATGATGATGATGATGATGATGATGATGATGATGATGATGATGATGATGATGGATGATATAACAACAAATACAAAAATCTCTCATGAATTAAGTATGACAAGAGAGTATTTATATGAGGATAAGTAGAGCTCTGTGTGTGTGTGTGTGTGTGTGTGTGTGTGTGTGTGTGTGTGTGTGTGTGTGTGTGTGTGTGTGTGTGTGTGTGTGTGTGTGTGTGTGTGTGTGTGTGTTATTCTGAATTTTGGAAAAGGTCTGATTAAGTCTGAACAGAAAATGGAGCTGGTAATCTATCAAATAGGAATAAGATTTAATTTTTAACGTTATAACTAATAGGAATTGAATTTTATATGGTACAATTTATTCTGATTTATCGACTATAAAATTATTTCTTTTAGTATCATAACATAACCACACGATACTCAGATTAGTTTAGGTGAGGTTTTGTTAGGTTAAGTTCATTAGATTAATAACGTTGTTGTTTACTTGTGATTTATATTAAAATTATCATTATCATTTGAGTTTCGAAAAAAAATGTATAGTAATAAATATGTGAGAGAGGCATAGGAAAGACACAGGAGGGGAGGACGGGGATGAAGGGCAACGTCCACTAGTAGGGAGTTCCCCACAGAGACGACATCATCCAGTAGGAAAAACCTCGTCGGCAGAGGGACCCTTCGGCAGGAAGACCCCCTCCAACGATGGGTCCACCTCAACGTTCCCCTTGAGCAAGAAAGACGTGAACAGAATGCTAAGGAACTCGAATTTGGCGAAGTTAGAGAGGGAGGAAGAGGAGGATGAGGAGCAGGAGGAGGAGGGTACATGAATAGTACATCCAGTGCCCAGCTTGTGAGTTGTGGGTAAAATTATCTCAATGTATTCAAACTTTAACTAAAGTAGGTTAGGTTGGGTTAGTAGTGGTGATTTTTCCGTACAGTTGTTAATCAGGACAAAGAATAAGGTAACAGGATAAAACATGGGAACGCTGGCTCTTTGAATGTAAAGGAACATCACGATATTGAGAGATGATAACATTTGACCAAGGGATTCTTAATATAAAACTATTATGGCGGTAAAAGAAATTGTATCATAATATATCGACGAACATCAGAATTCAGTAATAGGCCTCTGTGAAAAATATCTGTGAACAAAAAAAAAATATTACCTCCCGTTTCAGATTCTAGAAGTGACCTCAATACAACAGAAAAGTTTAATGGCATATTTCTTAAACATAAAGGTGTGGGGCGATACGGGGAAGCGAGAACTGGTACCGTGTGTAGAGCGGAGCGGATGGCGCCAGGATTCACGGATCAAGATCTAGTTAGGTTGGGAAAGGTGTGCATTCGATTTTCCCCCTGTCACTCAATTAGCATTTCGAATTTGAACCCGTTGTGAATTTGACAGACGTACAGAATTTTTTTTCTTCTATTATTCACCATTTTTTAATTTTTATTCATGTTTATATAATTCATTCAACGTAGAAATATTTATTTTAGTTCTCATGTTTTGTGAATTTGCAAATATATTCATTATTTTTGCCGTTAAAAACATTCGTGTAATATGTACTAAGCTGGAAAAAATATGATTTTTCTTTATTTTTATAAGAGAGAGAGAGAGAGAGAGAGAGAGAGAGAGAGAGAGAGAGAGAGATGACTAGTGTTGACAATAAAAATATCACTTTGCATGTAACTCCGGCCAGATATACATTAAACAAAACATTGATAACTTTTCCCACTTCGTTCAACCATAAAACACACTACAAAATATTACAACGAGAACCTACGACAGGACAAATTATTACAATAGATTATATATATTTTTTTTTCTGGTATAAGGCAAAGAAAATATGTATGAAATATTCAATAAATGAGAAAATAATGCAGAAGAAGAAGATACGAACCAGGAATAAATAAAGAGAGTGAAAAATAACAATAACACACTCTAAAAAATCTGAACCATCCGTAGATAAGTAGAGAGGAAAGGTAAAAAAAATGTGTGTGTGTGTGTGTGTGTGTGTGTGTGTGTGTGTGTGTGTGTGTGTGTGTGTGTGTGTGTGTGTGTGTGTGTGTGTGTGTGTGTGTGAGTGAGTGATTCTACTTGTAAATATAAACAAAAAAATATATATATATGAAAATTGCAAATATTTTAAAAAGCTTGAAGGATGTAGGAAGCTGGGAGGAGGGAGGTGTGTGTGGGTGTGGGAAGGCGGGAGGGAGGGAGGTGTGTGTGGGTGTGGGAAGGCGGGAGGGAGGGATGCAGGCTGGTCGAGAAGCACCCACACTGAGCCAACATCTGTGGGAGCCATAAAATAAATGGCTCACCAGCTTGGCTTGAACCTCTTGAGAGAGAGAGAGAGAGAGAGAGAGAGAGAGAGAGAGAATTATAAGGAAGAAGAGATATAAACAGATGAATTGCAAAAAAAAAATATGGTAAGTAGAAGAGTCAAAATACAATGAAAATCGAAGAAAAAGGAAACAAAGAGAAGAAAAAGGAAGAAATAAAATACGAAGATATAAACAGATAAAGAAGATGAGGCAAAGCAAAAGATGTAAGAAGGAATTAGAGAGAGGAAAATGAAGACAATGGGGACAGAGGAAAAAATGAAAAAGAGAATCAGTACAAAAAATGAAAAAAAATAGTAGAAAAGGAAAACAGAAGAAATGGACATGAGAGATAAATACAAGAAAATGGAAAAATAAGAAAAAACCCGATCAACCAAAAGAAAATTATAGAATAGAGAAGATAAAAAATAATAAACAAACAATAACAAATAAAACGAACGCAAAGAAAAAGAAAATGGAGAGAAGGAAAAAGAGGCGAAGAAAGAGGTAGAAGAAGAAGAATAGATTGAAAAAAGATGAACAAAAATTAACAAAAAAACAGAAGATAAACCCAAACAAAAAAGAATATAAAGAAAACAAGAAGAAGATAAAAGAAAAAGATAGAAGAAGAAAAAGAAGAGAAAAAAGAAAAAGAAAAAGAAAAGAAAAAAAAAGGAAAAGAAGAAAAAGAAGAAGACACAACAGCAAAAACAAAAACGACAACAACAACAAAAACAGCAACAACAACAACAACAACAACAACAAAACAACAACAAGAACATCAATAACAACAACACAGCCAGGAGATATATTGATAAATCGACCAAGCTCCCACCCAAAAAAAAAAAAATTAAAATAAAATGGAAGAAAAAGGAAAAATCTGCCTTAGACTGTAGTGTCGTGTGGGGAGGTACTAACACGCCACAGAATCCTGGTGTTGTGGTGTAAGGTCCATGGTGAGGCTGTGGGTGGAAGGAGATATGGCCCGTGAAGATAGTACACCAAACGGCTGGGGATGGGATGGCCTGGGATAGAGTTGTGGGAGAAGGAGGGACGAGGGAGACTTGTGAGATACAGAGAGGGAGAGAGAGAGACGTGGGCGACTTGAGATAGTGAGAGTGGGAGAGATACAGAGAGGGGCGTTGGAGAGATACCGAGAGGGAGAGGGACGTGGGGGAGAGCTACAGAGAGGGAGAGGGACGTGAGGGAGAGATACAGAGAGGGAGAGGGACGTGGGAGGCACATGGGAGATACAGAGAGGGACGTGGGAGAGATGAGAAAAACAGAGACACGAGGGAGACATGAGAAATACAAAGGGAGAGGGACGTGCGAGAGATGAGAGATACAGAGAGGGACGTGGGAGAGATGAGAGATACAGAGAGAGAGAGAGAGGAACGTGGGAGGGATGAGAAATCTAGAGGAAGAGGGCAGTGGGATAGAAGAGAAAGGGATAAACAAAATAGAAGATTAATTTTTGGATAATACCGTAGACAGCTGTTAGGTTATTGCTTATCCAAACTCATCCTTTGAGCGGTAGCCAAAAAATAAAATTATTACAAAAAATATATCACAAAAGGTGTTTACTAGACCCCAGTGACCAGATCGTTGTGACATTACAGAATATTTCAAGTACATTGTTTGATTAATTCTGGACATAAAAATTAACGTATTTACTTGATGCAAAATAGGAATACATTTTTAATAATACATCAATTTTGCCACCGGAGATGAAGTGCTGTTGCAATACATAGTAAGTTTGGACCTTCCCCAGTTAGGGTTCTATTCCCATATAGCGTAGGATGTAGTGTTCGATTGTGTGTTTGTCTGGTCACACACTTTACATTTGGTGTTGTTGACATCAGTGTGAGAGACATACTGCTAAATGTTTTTTTTTATATCATGTCCTTATTCTAGTAGTTAGAGGAATGGGGAAGTGGAGGATAAAAGAGGAGAGGGGAGAAGGAGGTTAGGAATAAGAAGAAAGTACAGAAATATGGGAAATGGGAAGGAAGAGAAATAGAGAGAGAAGGACTTATGAGTTAATAAAAACGAAAAGAGAGAGAAGGGACGGAGGAGATATAAAAAAATGGGGGAATGGGGGAGAAACGTGGGAGAGAAGATATGGGAAGAGGGGAAGGAGAGGAAATGAAGGGGAGGAAATTAACGATGGATGAGAGAGAGAGAGAGAGAGAGAGAGAGAGGGGGGGGGTAGACATAATGCGCATCAGAGTGGAGACTGATTTCATTCCCTCAGTAAATTTCTACAATCCAGAAGAGTAAGAGGGAGAGACTGGGAGAGTGAGAAAGTAAAGGCTTGTTGAGTGAGAGAAAGAGGCTGGCAAAGTAAGAGGGAGAAGGGAAGGAGAGTGTAAGACTAAGAGAGAGTGAGAGGCTAGGAGAGGTAAAGGCTGAGAAAGTGAGAGGAACGAAGTGTGAGAGTGAGATGTTGGTTGAGGGAGAAGGAAAAAGAGGGAGAGACTGAGAGAGAAAAAGACAGTGAGAGGAAGAGGAACAGAATGTGAGAGTGAGGGGTTGGCAAAAGAGAGGGAGAGACGGGGAAAGTGAGAGGCTGCAGGAGAAAGAGTGTGAGAGTGAGTATGAGAGACAGCGAAGTAAGAGGGAAGAAAATAAATGATAAAAAGATTGAAGTCAGTCAGTCAGTCACTCAGTCAGTAAGATAAGTACGTAAGGAAGGAAGGAAGGAAGGAAGGAAGGAAGGAAGGAAGGAAGGAAGGAAGGAAGGAAGGAAGGAAGGAAGGAAGGAAGGAAGGAAGGAAGGAAGGAAGGAAGGAAGGAAGGAAGGAAGGAAGGAAGGAAGGAAGGAAGGAAGGAAGGAAGGAAGGAAGGAAGGAAGGAGGAGAGAGAGAGAGAGAGAGAGAGAGAGAGAGAGAGAGAGAGAGAGAGAGAGAGAGAGAGAGAGAGGAAGGAAGGAAGGAAGAAAGGAAAGAAGGAAGGAAGTTTCTGTAGGTAATGATAGATGAAAATCCCAGAAAAGTGACACATGAGAGAAGTAAAACAAGATAAATCAACAGGGGAATAGAAGACGGTAAATAAGGGAATGAATGTAAACAAGGAAGGAAAATGTAGCAAAAAACATGAAGAAATAGCCAATGAAAATATTTGATAGAGAGAGAGAGAGAGAGAGAGAGAGAGAGAGAGAGAGAGAGAGAGAGAGAGAGAGAGAGAGAGAGAGAGACTGTTTTGTCCGTCTAATACTTCTCAGTTACCTCTATTTTCTGTAAACTATTTCATTGACGATAATTTCTCTTTATTCCTTCGTGGTTTCATTGTATATTCTTGAATCCCTTGTTCTTATTTCTCTTTCTCTTCTATTTGATTCACTGCTCTTAACTTTCTCTTATTAATCCACTTTCTCTTCTAATCCACTTTCTCTTCTAATCCACTTTCTCTTCTAATCCACTTTCTCTTCTAATCCACTTCTCCTGACTCCATTTAATCTCATCCAGTTTTTATTCCTTGCCTCCCACTCGTGACATTGTTTACGACTGAGTGGGATAAGTGACATCTCCGGTACGACTGACTGCAAGAGTGAGTGATAAAACCTCGGGGTGAGTCGGTCAGTGTGGCGCGTGTAGGAAGAGACCTGAGCAGCTTTACGACGCTGATGAGTGAAGAGAGAGAGAGAGAGAGAGAGAGAGAGAGAGAGAGAAGAGAGAGAGAGAGAGAGAGAGAGAGAGAGAGAGAGAGAGATATATAAAAGCGTTATTGACTATATTAATATTATTTCCTCCACTCCTCTCCTCCCTCCACCCCACAAAAAAATAAAAAAAAAAATTACATTTGATACAAAATAATATTTAAGAGGAAATTTAATATAATTCTTTTTGCTCGTTAAGGCACTTTCCAGATCTAAGCGGCGGGTTGGTATTCTCAAACATTCTCCCGGTAAATTGTTTTCGCCTAAGTATGGACGATAGATCGCATTGAGTTGGTGTAGAGATTCAGAGCAGTTTCGAAGCCATTTGGTCGTTGTCTGTGAATTGTATTTTAAATGGGCAAGTTAGATATGTTCTCACGTGAGCAATGAGGAGAAAAGATTGACTTAAGGATTTTTTTTTTGGATGCCCAGGTGAGAGTGTCTTCGTCAGGTAGGTTTTCAGTGATTTCCTTGCCTTGACCACCAAAATCAACACCACTACCACCAACACCACTAATACCATCCCTGCTACCAACATCAACATCAATAAGTACAACACACCATCAACACCACCACTTACCACCAAAGCCACCACCATCACCGCTACCATCACTTCCACCACCACCACCACCACCACTACCACTACCACCACCACTACCACCACCACCACCACCACCACCACCCTCAGCTCAAGAACACGGAAAACCTCATTTAGGACTAATTGCTAACTGGAATATGAAATTATGACGAGATGCCACACACTTCATATCTTTTGCAAACTCAAACCTTTATGTATTTTTACTTTTTAGGGAAATAATTCATCTCCATATTAATATTGTCTTTCTGAAATATAAAACATTAGCTGTCTGTAGAGTTGAACATAAGCAGCTAACACCTGTGCTCAAAAAAACTATCTTCCCAAAATTTTTATGAAAAAATATGACACAACGGACGGAGGATTTTGACAACCCTCCCGAGACAATAGAAGTCACAGTGTTCATTCTGAAATTCATCGATTATCCTAAGTAAGGATATTTTTTTGAGTGATTAGAAGGATCGTAGAAGCTATTACTCTCACAACAGATTAGGGGAAATAATGGTTAGTCTTTGTTACCGTTGTAGTCTATTTCCCGCGGCAACTGGACACAGAATTACAAGCTGTTAAGTTAGATGATGTTGAATGAGAGTGTAAAACCTGTTCTTGAAAATTTACTAATTGAGAAACCGAGGAACGCTGTATCTAGGAAGCATCTATATTCGGACTTCTCTGTCTATAATCCGTTACTTGAGGGTTTCACATCTAACGGACCCTCGATAAAAAGGAATTTGTATACTTTGTAAATTGAGGCTATGAAGAGATGAATCTAACCTAACCTAACCTAACCTAACCTAACCTAACCTAACCTTCGTATTTATGCTTTGTATACTTTCTTGAAATTTTTTCTTAATCTTTCCTTGCTTCCCATTTTTTCCCTTGAACCATCTTGCGTGTATAGAAGAAGAGGTTACATAAAACTAAATAAAATAGTATTATAATGTTGGTACTGACTCTTCGTCTTCATGTTTGTGTTCATTACCGTTGCACTGAATCCGAAAAGCTATTAGAAGATTTCCTACAAGATTTATGGGTCGTGTTAAATAAGTCGAAAATTTGTTCCATTTTCTCAAAGATTCGTACAAATGTAAAAATTTCCCCTCTCAAACGGAGATGTGCAACCACGTTCATTTTACAGTGAGACTCGACTGTAACTGAATTTGTATACTGTACTTTTTTCTTCCTGTGTGAGGGAAAAGATTAATGTACGAATGTTTAAGAAGCTAGACTCGTGAGATGGGCAACATAGTTTAGGTTAATCTCACAGGCCAGAGCCCCCACACCTCGCTCTTGCTCTTCTCTGAAACTTTTTTGAAGACATAAGTTTTCCCTGGCAAGTAATACACAATCTTTCACTCTTCTTATTTTCCTCTTTATAATTTTGATTTATTTTTTCTTAATTCTTAGATACGAACAAAAATAGAAGAGAAAATAATACGAATGATATAAAGGAGAAACAACACTGAAATATAGACAGAAACATAAAACAAAACAGACAAACGAGGCAATAAACTCCACATATTAAATATCTCCTCAGAATATACAAATTACACCTTTAATCAGGGCAAAATCCGACAAAAAAAAAGTCAATCTAGAATCACAAGTCGCCTTTTCCTCCTGGTATGTCCTTCTATCCCCATTAAATTGTCTACTAACTTACTCTCCGCCAATCCAAAACCAATCAAAGTTATCCCCATCATCTCGCTAAAAAAAGCCCAAAGTCGAGTTTTTCTGGTACCAACCTGGCTACCTTCCCTGGCCCAAGATGTCCGAATAAAAGTAAACATAAGGAAGGTCTCTTACCCAGGCTTCAGTAGCTCCTGCTGGCAGGTTATAGGAATTTTCTGAGATTCTGGCTACGGGCCATTAGCTCTCACTGCTTGATCTATGTAGCGGACCAGGGGGCAGCATGGGCCACGGGGAGGGAGGGAGGGATGGAGGGATGGAGGGAGGGAGGGAGGGAGGGATGGCGGAGGGAGGGAGAGATGAGATTAGAAAGAGGAAATAGATAGAGAGACCGACCGAGAGAAGAGAGAATGGGAAGAACATAATGAAACAGTAAGAGACCCACAGCAAGAAACTAGTTAGAAGCAGGCATGGGGCGATTAAGTTTCAAATTTAACTAGTGAATTTATTTTCATTTTTTTCAGTTAAGTTTACCTGATTTTTATAACATGTAAACAATTGTATTAGTTCAGTATGCAAAGCCAAGCAAGACTTTCTTACTTGAAAAATTATATCATGATAAGATAAGAATTCTGCATATCAAATAAATAATAATCACAAAGTTTAAACTCCAACCTTTTCATCATATTCTTATTACACTTTATAATGCTAAATATATTGGGTACTCACTGGGCGCAAGGGCCGGTGTGTTATATATTATTTGTAATTTTTTCTAAGGAGTAAATTAATAACTAATCAAAGTTTCTCAATTAATTTGCCAGAATTTCGATGAAGTTAAGTTAAACTGTTATTTCAAAAGTTAACTAGTTAAGCTAATTAATTGCCCAATTCCTGGACGGAGACGGGCGCCGTGAAACTCGAAGACAGACCATACCACAAGACGTCAAAGGTTGCAAGTATCCCTCCCCCTTCCTCTGTCCTTGATGACCTGCCCTCCATACTCCCCTCGGTTCTCTGACAGGCTGGAAAATAGATGTTGCATATTGATCAACAACAGTGAATCTTCCAGCTACACCGTCAGCTACCTTGTGACATAGACCATATGAAGCTGGATTAACTGTGTTGTGTAAAGTAACCTTCCAGGACGCCCTATGGCTGTCATCACTCCGAGGCGAGGTAGTTTATGGTAATACTTTACGCCACCAGAGGAGTTACACCCTGATGGTATCTCACAACCTGATCTGTAATAGTGACGTGTTAACACATTATAATTCTTGGTTACGTTTTAGGTCCTTAGTTGGAGGAGACTAATAAATGATTACTTGATTTTTAAAAAAGTCCTGGCAGAAGGAGTGATTAAACTGCCAATACATCCCCAAAGTAACAAGACAATCATAAGTTGTTGTCATGAAACACACAGAGACATACAGAGAGTGGCATTCCAATACCTCGGTGATCCCTTCAAGGACAGATAATGATATACAATCTATTATGAGAATGAAAACAAGAGACAGAAGGAAAGAAAAGAGAAAGAGTAGAGAAGAAGTGAAGAGACAGAGAGAGAGAGAAGATAAGCAAGGGAGAAATGAAGGAAACATTTCGAATACAAACAGGAAAAGAAGAAGAAGAGAGAGAGAGACAGAGAGAGAGAGAGAGAGAGAGAGAGAGAGAGAGAGAGAGAGAGAGAGAGAGAGAGAGAGGCGTCTCAGGCGTGTTGGTTCATTCATTCATGAGGGGAGGCAGCCCAGGACCAGACAGCCTGATAGACCGAGTGTGGGCGTCACCATCACCACTACTACAGCAGCCTTGAGTCACCCCGCCAGACTGTAGCACAAGACGACTCCCACACTCTCAAATCTGGGTTCTAATGTGTAAATCCGGACTCTCAACGATAAATCCGGACTTTCAATGATAAATCCGGGCTCTCAATGATAAATCCGGACTCTCAACGATAAATCCGGACTTTCAATGATAAATCCGGGCTCTCAACGATAAATCCGGGCTCTCAATGATAAATCCAGACTCAAGAACATATCGAAATTCTCATATATTCGTACAGGTTTTTACTTCGAATTTACTCCTTGCGGCCAAAGGAACAGATTTTGTTTCCGGTAGAGTCTAAAGCTCATTATAGACGTCACTTTAGTCACTCTTATTTTGTTGAAGATAGAGTGAGTTAGACGTGTGGGTCGTCACATCTCTCTTTAGGGTAAAGTTTTATAGCATGAATGTCTGAGTGTGTGTGTGTGGGAGGGCACTGGACACAGGGAAGGGAGTGTGTGGGTATTAGCTTAAAAGATACTCCTCCTCTTCCCCCTCTTCCTCCTCCTCTTCTTGTTCCTCTTCCTCCTCTACTTTCTCTCCCCCTTTCCCTCCCCTCGTCGATGATAAAATCCTGAACGGTGTTAGCGACGTAATACTTAACACACCCCTCTCCTCCTCTCCCTGCCTCATCTCACTCCTCACCCCGCTTATCGCCCTCTTCCTATTCCCCTATCCTTTCCTCATTCCACTTCCCTCATCCCTCCCTCATCCCACTCACCCCCTTATTTCATTCTCCTTCCCTCCAGTCTCCCTCACCCAACTACCGTACAACAGTTAATGAAACGTGTGGGTGGGACAGCTTACAACTCCCTCAAGACAACACCCCCTCCTTCTCCCTCACCCTCCCTCACCATACTAACCTCCGCACTCCCCTACCCCTCATATATACCTCACTATGGCGCAGCTGAAATCCTCCTCCTGATCGCCTCTCCCTTTCTTACTATAACTACAACACCATCATTGCAGCATTGCCCCCCATATCATCTTACATACAACACCCCCGCCCCCTTCGCTACATACAACACCCCGCCCCCATCACTACAACACCATCATGAATGAAGATGGTGAGGGTGGCGACACGGCTCAAACGTCTCCCGGCAGTACAGCATGAATGGCGTCACGTTTTTATAAGCTGTTCCCTCCCACGCTCATACAGAAAGTGCCACACGCTACTACGACCATTGGTGGCACGGTGCCAACCAGTCCCCCGGAACACTTCCTTCTTTTACGACTCCATCACAAGAACACTCCCTCCCGACACTGTCACTCACGGTACACAAATATTAAATTATTTAATCCAGGAGATGTACTGAACCACAATGGTCTGGGGATTCAAGATAGAGTGAAATCTCTATTTAAGGGACTATATGGAGAGGAAATTCCGTTATATTGAATGGTCTGATAATGTGTAACTTCCATCTAACGAACTATATGATGAAAATTCCGTTATGTTGAGGGTCCGTTTGGTGCATAACTTCCATTTAGCGAATTATATAGAGATGAAAGTCCATCAGATGTGAAACCATCCGTTATATAAAGGTTTTACTGTACTTCAATTTTTTTTTACTATGACACATATTGTTATTGTTTACTAATGACAGCTAGATGCAGCCCACATAAATATTATAAACTTTAATACAGGAAGATTAACTGGTTGACAGCTTTATAGAGTGAGAACAACTGTTGTTTATTAATTACTATTTTGATCTATATTCTAAATAATTGCTTTATCTTACACTCTCCATCCATCAACCTGCAACATAATCACACATACAGCCACTGTTGATTTATCATTTCATTATTTTCACACAAATATCATCAACTACATTCTACCATCTATTTCACCCCTTTTTACTTACCATCAACTAATCTACCACACTACTCCCTCTCCCGTACGATCTACCATACTCCCCCCTTCCGTCTGCCCTCCCTTAACTCCCATAAAGAGACCCCATACCCACACACCCCTATGGAGGACAAGGGAGGCGGGGTTGCAGACATAGTTCCGGGAGCAGCGGCAACTTCCGCTTCTCGCCTGCCTGTCCGCATCCTCACCCCTACCACGTCATGTGTGTGTGTGTGTGTGTGTGTGTGTGTGTGTGTGTGTGTGGGCGTGGAAATGCTGTGTTTATGTTTGTTTTGGAGGAGGGTGTGGTGTGTGTGTACGTAGGGTAGAGCGCGTGTGTGTGTGTGTACGAGTATGTCTGTATTTGGGGGGAGGGGCTGGGGAGCATTGTGTGTGTGTATGTGTGTGTGTGTGTGTGTGTGTGTGTGAGAAGTAGTCAGCTATTACTGAAGCCTTTGTATACTATGGGTTCTCTGTGCCTATCTCTCCTCCCATACACACACACATTCCTCCCTCGCCCTCCCACACACACACACATTAACCTCCCTCGCCCTCCCACACACACACACACATTAACCTCCCCTCGCCCTCCACACACACACACATAACCTCCCACTCGCCCTCCCACACACACACACATTAACCTCCCTCGCCCTCCCACACACACACACATTAACCTCTTACTCGCCCCCCCACACACATTAACCTCCCTCGCCCTCCCACACACAC
>NW_024736097.1:690000-755000 GCF_018991925.1 Homarus americanus
GGGAAGGGAAGAGAAGCGGGAAAGGGAAGTAAAGGTGAGGGGGGGCAATTTTTTTTTTCGCCAAATCTAAAAAGTAACCTACAAGCACCGCCCCCCCCCCCCCAGGGTCCCTTAGTATGTATGTAAGGTTTCAGTTCTCTGTATACCCATGGTGTTGGAGCTGCGGTACTCACTCACTCACTCACTTTTTTAGTATACTATAGGTGAGTTTTGTATCGATAGCTTTTATATTTTACGAATTCAATTAAGTGGTGGTGTAGAGGCTGAGTGGTGTGGGTGTGCACTGTCGCCCTAACCCTCACTCACCCTTACAAGTCTAGAACTTCGATAAGAGTAACATCGGTATAGCTTTTAGGAACGAGTTTCACATGTGTGGAGGAATCAAAGGCTTTCAACTTTCATGACTAATCTCTTAATATTTGTCTATAGGATTAAGCATCTACTTGTTATGCATCCATCTACTTTCCATATTTTTTTACGTCAGCTTCTTGGTAACTGTGAGACTGTCTGTTGGTTTATTTATCTGTCCGATAGTTAGTGTGTTTATTGCCAATCCCGCCGCCCACTCACGCGCAATTAACAAGAGGGGCGTACGTCGGTAACCCCAGCCTCTGTGTTTATGTTACCCCGAGGCCTGGCAGTCATCTGATTCTTCTCACAACATCAGAATGTAGCCTCGACCATGCAACACCCAGCCAGCACCCCTAGTGGGACAATCCACTCTTGGTCACAGGTCATCATACCAAGTGAACACTGAAGATCACAGACTTTTTGGGCTGGGTGTCGGTCTTGGGTGCTTAGTGTTATGCAGTTACTGTAGCTAAATACATTTTTTTTCACAGAATTGGCAAGTTGGCTATGGGGTAACTGCACAATTTGTCTAACAGTGGTTCTCAACCTGGGGGCCATGGCCCCCAAGGGAGCCACGGCAAGAATGTCGGGGAGCCACGGCGAGCTGTTATAAATTGTACGTTTCCAAATAATGTTGGGAATCTGAATTAAAAAGAAAATTGTATTACTTATTTTGACTTGGCAGAAGAGAATTTTCATTCTTTTTTTGTCATTTTGTTTAATCATAACGACAATACAATTTTAATATTTACATACTCTGGTGCGATTTTTTTTTTTACGGATTATTTAAGATTTCACAGGTCCAGTCCCTGTCTGTGTGACAGGCGCTGGACCGAGCTGCTGAACTGACATGTTCAGTACGTGTCCGTGTGTCATCCCTTTGCAAGTGGCGATAGGACCGAATTATCTCAGTCTGGCCTGGGATACCATCACGAAAACAGTGGAGTGTATTGTCTCTGAACCATATATAGTGTTTGAGTTTGACTCAAGCATAATATACTCCGTAATTGGTGTGACTTATTTTGTTTCATAATTCATGTGGTCGCTGCTTTACGTGGGTGAAATATTTGTACACTTCCTTTATTATTTATTTCCTTATTTATTGGTGCCATTGTTGTTCATACTCATTCTTTACTTATATAATCCTACCATTTTTAGTGCTAAATTGGTATGACTCACTATTCTTCTCATTCTTCCTAGTTGGGCAGTGCTTGTCAAAGGAGGCATGTTCTTGCTTACAGGAAGTACACTTCAGCTTGCTAGCTTGAGTGTGAATGTTTACCTGTGTGCATGTTTGTGTTTGACTGTATGTGCGCTTTATGTGTGAGTGCATGGGCGTGTTATGTATGTGAATGTGTGTGTGTGTTTGCCATTCTAACTCTTGTCCTATTTATCTGTCCTTCTTTATCATTCTTTAGTCTTTATCACTTGTCTGTCTTTCTGTTCTGGGAGAAAAATAAAGGAGGCCACGAGGATGTTGAAAATTCCTCAAGGGGGGAATGGAGTGAAAAAGGTTGAGAACCACTGGTCTAGTACAATACTACAAACAATTATAATCACTATTAGCATATAATATTCGTAAATATTATTATTTACAAATGGAAACAACAGCAAACCAATTATATATATATATATATATATATATATATATATATATATATATATATATATATATATATATATATATATATATATATATATATATATATATATATATATATATATATATATATATATTATATATATATATATATATATATATATATATATATATATATATATATATATATATATATATATATATATATATATATATATATATATATATATATATATATATATATATATATATATATAAACGTTTCGCTGTTTGGGGGGTAATTTCGGGGCGGGATTTAGCGGGACGGTAGTTCCCGACCTACAACCCTGGTCACAGGCGGCCCAGCCAGGCGGTAGATCTCATTAGTTACAAGCATTGTGTCACGGAGTGCGGAGGCAATATACATCTTCTCACTTCTAGACTAGAGTAGCAGACCTGTGAAGCAGACGTTATTATAAGAGGTTCTCGTGTCAACCATTTGTACTATATTATGTGATATGTAATATATTATGACCTTGGGCGTATGGGACTTGGGGGTCTGCAACTCACCAAAAACTCATAGTAGCGTAAGAATTCGGGCAATGGCATAAATGAATATGCCATTCCCCCAACACACGCACACATGTATACAGTACAGTATGTGGACCTGCTAACC
Source organism: Homarus americanus (assembly GCF_018991925.1). Classification (NCBI taxonomy): domain Eukaryota; kingdom Metazoa; phylum Arthropoda; class Malacostraca; order Decapoda; family Nephropidae; genus Homarus; species Homarus americanus. The sequence goes on from NW_024736097.1 coordinate 692,607, forward strand.
AAATCAGCAATTGATCCCCTGTCCCTTCCTTAGTACCCCTCTGTGCTTCTATCCTGGTTGAGGGCCTAAGACAAGCCTTGCAGGTCGTGCATTAACATTAAATTACAACTGCTCGTGTCAACCAGAGGAGCCTCTGAAACAGATTACTTAATCCAGGAGTGTGAAAATTGTGGCCCCCGAGCGATTATTGGCCCACTGAGGGTCTCGACCATACTGGAGTTCAGTGTCTTTCTTTTTCTTTATGGGGAGGCTTAGAGGGGATATAATTTATTCATAGGTTTGGAAGATATTTACGGAATATATTATAAGAATAACTCCCACAAACTTCCTACTGTAGTGCCCAGCTCACAACACGTGGCTCGAGCACTGGGATGGTGTCCCAGGGTAGCAGCCATACCCATTAAATCTGCCAAAAATATATTATTAGCCTAGACAATAATAGGTGGCAAGCGAAGAACCAGTATGATTTCGGCCTGAAAGTTTCCCAACTCCCAGCTGAAGAAGTAAGATATATAAAGAAGATTAAATGGAATTTTCCCAGTACCAAATACTTGGCAAGTGTCTTATCCACTTCTGACGGTATGAAAAATCTTATCTTCATATCTCTTATACAATACCTGGTAGTTGTTCATAACAATTCTCACGTTCAGGCGCCTATTTTCAGGTCTATAATTTAAAAATTTTCCGATGTCTTTTGGCAAATTGAGATGTAATGAAGAGGGTTGGAGAGACGAGGAGGGCTTCGCCGTCTCAGTGAACACGTTGTCATGCGCAATCCCCACCGACAACGACACATTCGTCTCCTATTCCTTCACCGGCGAGACAACGACCATACCCCGTCCTGACAGGACCACCAAGAAAAAGCGAAGCAAATTAAAAAGGATAATTCGTTGTTTACGCCTCCTTTTCTGCTGTTGCAGATGGAAGAGAGAGACGAAGAATGGGTGGGGTGCTGACGGACAAGCCAGGGCCCATGACCTTCGCCACCTTCCTCCCCGACCACTCTCTACCAGGAGACTTCATCCCTCAAGAGAATCCTTTCTTCCCTTACCATCCTTCTCCATCATGAGCCCCCATCCCTCAAGAGGACTTCCCAGACTCCCTTCAACACCACCACTCTCTACCATGAGACCTCATCCTTTAATTGAAGTTTCCAGACGCCCTCCCTCACCACCACTCTCCACCATGAGTTCCCAGACGCCCTTACCCACCACCACTCCACTCCAAAGACTGGCCGCTTCACGGTCACACGAGATACCTCTTATCTCGCATCCTCCTCACTCCTCCAGCCTTACCCAACACACCTCCTCACATGTTAAGGAGTCCGTAACCTGCCAACACATATCCCCCTCTACCCCTCTTTGTTCATATCATCCCCGTTGGATCTCTCCGCCAAGGGGAATAGATGCCCTGATTTCTCCTAACCTTTGCCGACACTTGATCCGATCCTACTCCACCTCTCCCAAAATTTTGTCTTCCTCCGTAACGAGTAATGGTGACCTCTCTCTCCTGATGTGCTCACTAATCATATTGTTGGTTGTTGTGTCGACTGCGTACACAAAACCTCTGCAGCACATCTATACTCTGCACGTGCTCATCCCTAGGGCTCGGACACTGCTCGTGACCATTCTTCTGTCTTGTACCTTGTACGCCATAGTCTCCTGTCCTCGGGGATTATCATGTGAACAATGGAAAGTTTTCATAGGATTTTTGTTCTACAACATGATAATGTGGATGGTTACGGAGAAAATATGTTGGTACATGGAGTGGACCGAGATGATCGAGTGGGCAGTACCTGTGTGGTGTATAAGCACAGTACTCAGTCTGTTGGGTGTGCTGTTGTACAGTGGGTGTAAAGCCTTATGCCAGAGTTAGGTCCCGTTCTCACCACAACTTTGATTTTTTTTTATGTATTCTATAATTACTGGTCAGTTGAATTTCCTGTGTTTGAGTGGTGTGAGTCTTAGAAATATATTTTTTAACATTTTGACATTTTGTTCTCGTTTAAGAACTAATTAGGCAGCTGGTCATGTAATGTAAATACTGTTGCTCTCATATATATTGTAAACAGCAATCGTGTAATAGGACGGAGACACGAACAACAGTCATTAATAAAATAAATATAAATCACAGTAAATAAAAGTTCTTATAAACTACATGAACGAGAACGGTGAGGCGGGCAGCAATGTTTGCCTGCCGTCCTGAAGACCGTTGGTTCGATCCCAGGACACCTCCAGCCTAAACACCTGCAAATGGGAGCATAACTTTACAGGGAAATAAGTGAAGATGGTCGAGTGTAGTGCCGGTAAGCTGCCTCCCTGTGTACCAAAGGCTTATCGTATCTACACTGTCCATGCTGTCAGGCCTATGGAACTCACTATAACTTCTTTCTACTTGTAAAAGAGACCAATTGATGTGAGCATTTTTTTAATGTTAAAGGGTTTACCTGGGTGTGTTCTCTGCCACGCCCATGTTACCACTGTGAATCTTTCTATGTTGTCGTAAGTCCTTTTTATCTCTCCGTCCGTCGTCTCTCCGTCTGTCATATTGCCCCTCCGCCCGTCCATCAATCCGTCCATTCCGTCTGTCAGGCTGTCTTCCTAATCATTATACGTCAGTCTTTATGTGACGAATTTCGCTAAGTGGCCACATAGTCTGTAAGTCCTCCGAGGAGACCCAGCCGTCACAAGACATATGACTGAGTGTGTGGTGTGAGTTTCTTGTAGGAGTGTGGATGTAGTGGTGGCTTGGAGGAGGTGCTGTGCGGATGTAGTGTGGATGGTGGGAGAGTAATATGGGTTTTTAGGAGTCGTAGTGTGGGTACACTGCAGAAAAGGGCCTGCAGAATCATGCTCGGCGCAGACTACTCCGGCTACAACAACGCTCTCTCCACCCTGGAAATGCCTTCCCTCAGTGACCTCCACCACAAAGCACTAGCAAGGTTTGGCAGTGGACTACTGCACCATCCTCGTCATAGCCACCTCCTGCCACCGGCAGTCCCCTGCCCACCTCGCGCAGTCCGCCACTCCAACAAAATTCAGCCCATAAGAGCCCGCACTGATAGATATAAGAATAGCACCATCCCATCTATTGTTAAAATAATAAACAACTCCTGATTTATGTACTGTACAGCCCTGTAAATGTATTCAACGCATATCATTATGTCTAAATCACATGTAAGTTTATATATTTTCAGCCACCGGCTGCAACTCTATTAATAAACCGTTTATTATTATTATTATTATACACCCACACACAGACACCATACATACAATTACCAACACACACACACACCCATCCCGCCCCCACACACACCCACATTCCCCCGCACACACAAACGCACATACCCTCACACACCAGCACACACCCACAACCCTTCCCTTCACACACATAACCCCCATACATACACATACCTTCACCCTACACCCCCCACACCCATACACCCACACCCGCCCCCCCCCACACACACACCATAGTTGAATATAACTCACCAAAACCAACAACGTCAAGTAACATAATAAGTCTAATTCACTCTTAAAAAAAAGACTTTTGAATTAGGTCAGGAGGAAGACCACTCAGCCTAATGAAGACAAAAAGGAGGGACGGGGTTGGGGGGTGGGGGGAAGATCCTACGAAGGACTAATGTGTATATCCTCATTAAACGATCCTTCAAGCTTGCTAGAGAGATAATGGAGTTTGTAAGAAATGAATAGTCAAGGAGAGTTGCGAATTAGCTTTGTACATATAGATATTTATTAAAGGATGAAATGTGTTTGTTTTTTGTTTATGACTTGTAGGTGGGGGTGAGTATAGTGTAGGTGTTTACTCTTTGTATGTCTGTTTGTTTACTTCGTTATCTCTCTGTTTGATTTTTTCTTCCGGTTTTTTTTCTTCATATCTGTGTATTTATCTCCTTTTACAAGTCTTCCTTCTCTCTCTGTGTCTGTTTGTCTATCTCTCTCTTCTTCTCTCTCTCTCTCTCTCTCTCTCTCTCTCTCTCTCTCTCTCTCTCTCTCTCTCTCTCTGTATGTCTCTGTCTGTCTGTTTGTCTCTCTCTCTCGTTCTCTGCCTGTCTGTCTGTCTCTGTCTGTCTCTCTCTCTCTCGTTCTCTGCCTGTCTGCCTGTCTCTGTCTATCTATCTATCTGTCTGTCTGTCTGTATGCCTGTCTTTCTGTCACTTTCTCACTTTTTCCGTCCGTCTGTCTGTCTCTCTCCACTTAAACAAACAACAAGAAATAGACTAATTGAGATAACTAACAACCTTCCACCAGTGACGTGTGTGTGTGTGTGTTAGTAAGTTGATCTGTTCTCTTAACTTATCCTAATACACACAACTGGGATTAATTACCCAGGATTAACCTCCAAGTAATGGGATAATATTTAATCCATATTCAAGTACATGGGTAGATGGATGGTTGACTATGCCATGAGTAGATGGATGGTTGACTATGCCATGAGTAGATGGATGGTTGACTATGCTGGGGGACACACACCTACATGCCCTACAGCCCTGACCTCCTGGGGGACACAAACATACCCTACTGAGTTGCCTATCACCCGGTGAAATCTACAAATTTGAAGAAAAAAAAATTCACATTACCAAATAAACTTTCAGGTGAAATAATATTAATAATACATCGTTTCAATTAGCTTTAACAGCCTTAACAAGAAGCGAGTTATTTAGACGACGGTTAGACTTAATTAAGAATACATATAGTAACAACAATTGCCGACCTTATTCAGTAATACTTCATTCAGCACAATACAATACAATACAATACAATACAATACAATACAATACAATACAATACAATACAATACAATACAATACAATACAATACAATACAATAGTTGGTTGCCCCGGGTGACTCACTTATGTTGTAGATTAAGAACATGGATTAGCATATGAACATAGAGTCTTAGAGTATACATGACTTCTGACCTACATAAGACTAACTGGATAATGGATAAAGATATATATAATTTAATAAAAAAAAAAGAAAAGCCTCTTTAACATTTAACTTAGAAATAACTGGGCACTTTAGTTAATATACAGACTGAGGAACACAAAATTAACTTGAATAAGAACTGCTTAAGATTATATGTGAACGTAAGACACTGTAAAATTTAACCAATTCACGTAATAAAGTGAAGTAATATGAAACACTAGTCTCTTTTATACCTGAGCTGTAGTTTACAAATCCAAGAGGGAGGAGACAGTGCATTTATTTTCATCATCAAAAGGATAAGTTGAGAATTTTTTGAGGAAGAAACTCTTGAAAAATAAAACTTTTACGGCCAAGTCGGTAACTTTCTCTTATAAAAGTATCATAAGATGTAATTTTTTTTTCAGAATCATAGTTATATTTCTTAACTTTTTTTTTTGCAATAGTTGCTTAGGGAACATCGCGTCTTCCATTTTTACTGATACTGGGTGACGTGTGACCTTATATTCTGGTGACGTGTGACCTTATATTCTGGGTGATTTATGACCTTATATTCTGGTGATTTGTGACATCATATTCTGGTGAGTGTGACTTTATGACAACCTTCTCACCTTGTGACCTTATATTCGTGATGACCTATATTATATTTGGTGACCTTATATTCTGGTGACGTGACCTCTGATATTCTGCGTGATTTATGACCTTATATTCTGGTGGCATGACCTGACCTGGTGATATTTATGACCTTATATTCAGTGACGTGTGACTTATATTCTGGTGACGTGTGACTTCCATATGATCTGGGTGACGTGTGACCTTATATTCTGGTTATTTATGACCTTATATTCTGGTGATTTGTGACATCATATTCACGTTATTTATTGTTATTTATATATATCTATTTTTATTTATTTACTTTATGAGTGAAGTCACTAGGATTACAGGTCGTGTCTGCAGGAGTGTCAAATATATTCAGTGAAATATGAAACAGTACGACACACAGAGACAAGTTTAAAGGTAAAGAAAAATAGATAAGGAGAGAGAGAGAGAGAGAGAGAGAGAGAGAGATAGCCGCAGAAGAGATGCATTGGGAGGTGAAGCGGTGAACCAGTTGTTGAGGCCTGGAGAACTGATTGTGGTGTGTGTGTGTGTGTGTGTGTGTGTGTGTGTGTGTGTGTGTGTGTGTGTGTGTGTGTGTGTGTGTGTGTGTGTGTGTGTGTGTGTGTGTGTGTGTGTGTGTGTGTGTGTGTGTGTGTGTGATAATTGAAGATTGAACCATGGTCTTGGTGAGGTTTAACAGATCTCTCAATTTGGTTATGTAATGTGAGTCGGGGTGAAGCTGCTCTCTCTCTCTCTCAAACCAAATGATTAATATTACAGTAAATACTTTAAATACCCCACATATTTTAAGACCGATTTCAATATAGGATTAATTAATGAAAAAAAGTGTATAATTGTTATTCGTGTTGGTTTTAATCCGAGTTAATGTGTGGATTAAGAGAACCAATGTTTACATGTTAGTCCTAATGGAAAAGTTTTAGTATATCAATTTAAGTTACTGTTAGACGTATCGTATGGGATAACTCTTGACGTTTGCTTCTTGTTTATAATTTTCTGATCCACACACACACACACACACACACACACACACACACACACACACACACACACACACACACACACACACACACACACACACATTCACTCACACACTAAATATAACAAAACACTGTAACATTGCTCATTGTATTAATTTACTATAAGCTATAAGATAAATAACTATATACTTACAAATGATTAACTATTAGCTTAAACGAATGGCTCTGTTACGCCAGCTTTAGCTTTACAGAGAATTAGCCGAGATGGATTATAGCTGTGACTAGCGGCGGTAGTCTAGCACTCAGCAGAGAACAATTTTCATTCGAGGTGGAAGCTTTTGATTGATTATTTTATTGAATTTCCTCAAAACTATACTTGTTAAATAATATATTTCTGAATTATATTGATAGGGATGTATATCACCTGACTTAAACACTAATATTAATAAGAATAATGGATACTAAGATCTGACTTTTTTTCTCTCTACAAGAATATATTATGTAAGTTTCTCTTGACTCCTTATTGATTTATCATGTGTGTGTGTGTGTGTGTGTGTGTGTGTGTGTGTGTGTGTGTGTGTGTGTGTCTGTCTGTTTTTGTGTGTATGTATTTTTGATGTGTATCTGCATTTATGTATGTTTGTGTGTGTGTGTGTGTGTGTATTTCGTACTGATATAACAAACAAAAAAAGAAAATGAAGTCAGACCCCCACAACCTGAAATCTTGACTCTCTCTATCTCTCAACTGACGCACAAGACACAAACTTAACTAATGGACTAACACAATTTACCCAGAGACAAAAAAAAAAAGATTCTCTCCCTTACCAAATTGTAGAAAATTCTATTATAAAACATTAAAAGGTTATTTAATTATCTTTTGAGGGATGAGTTTAGTTGATATTGAAGATAAAAAGTAGCGTGATATTCCTTTGAACTTCTCCAGTCCCATCCTGAAATCCTGACTCATTCCTCTCCATCCTCACTATCCCTCCCTCCCTCACTATAACTCCCTACCACTCACTACCCTTCTTCGTCATCCCTCTTTTTTTTTCTCACGACCTTATTCCCTCTCCATACATCACACTCCCTCTATCTCCTAGCTTCTCCATCCGTCCCTTCTATATCTTTACCAATCCCTCTCTTCCCTCTTTCTTCACATCCCTACTCTTCCTTCTCCTTTGTCTCTCTCCTCCCCCCACTCGCCTCTAACCATCCTTCCCTTCCTTCCCTTCCTTCCCTCTTCCTCACATCACTATTTATTCCACCTTTCTACATCACCAACCCATCCTTCCCTTTCCTCCCTCTCATCTCTAACCAGCCCTCTCTCCCCTTTCCCTCACATCCGTAGTCACCTCTCCCCGTCTTAGAGACTTACTGCCTGCAAATACAATTCCGACGAAATCACATTATATCTGTCGGAGTGTTTGGGAATCTGCCGAGTTATCGAGAACATTGTAAATCCTCGGTTTATACAGTAACCCGATCACCGTTGTTGTAGGTCTGCTGTACAATGCTGATCTACGAGTGTCTTGTACAACACTGATCGATGAACCTCTTGTACAACACTAACGAGACTTTTGTACAACACTGATCGATGAACCTCTTGTACAACACTGATGTATGACTGGACCACACCTCCTACGTAACACTGATCTATGAGTAAACATAAATCCCCGGCTGTCCAGGACTTCGCCTCACTGGAAAGTTTTATCTATTGTAAGTTTAAATTGTTGATGGAGTATTGTGAACCTTTTGTTACGCGTTCTAAGACCTAAGATGGTGAAACGTAGTAATGATATTATAACGTCAAGTATGTTTCTTCCACGATATACTGTACTGTATGTAGGAGCGTGTGAAGTATTCTTTGATGACGGCAACCTAATTTGAGTACCTTGGACAGCTTCCTTCCTCCTCGAACTCTTTCACCCTACTGCTCCCACAAGTAACTCACTATAGTATTTGAAATATTCCTTTCTAGGGCTGAAGGCACACTTGTCATACACTCCGGGATGCCACAGTTTGATCCCGACCAGGACTGTATGGTTAGTGTACACATACACAAGTAAACATATATGTGACTTTTGCGCATTAACTCTCACATATACATGACATACTCTACTATCTAGAATCGAGCCCCTAAACCACTTGTGGGAATCAGGAACGCTACCTTTGAGCTAGCGAATGGTTTAAAGAACTGGCCTATTAGATTTAGCACCGAATATCCATTTCTCTTTGAAAGCGACGAGGCTGGGGGAGAGGGTTGGGGGTGGAGTGGGGAGAGGGTTGGGGGTGGAGTGGGGAGAGGGTCGGGGGAGGGGTGGAGAGAGGGGTCGAGGTGGGGTGGGAAAAGGGTTCGAGGTGGGGTGGGAAGAGGGTAGAGGGTACGGTGGGGTGAGGGTCGGGGATGAGGGGCTTCTCACACAGCCAGCCTTCACACCAGGTTACTCTATAGTAACTTTTGACCAACTTCACTAAGAACAAATGGAACATGTACTGTATGTTCCAGGGATATTGTGCACGACCTAACACATCCACATAACGTACTGTACACCTGGTAGCTCAGTGGTAGCCAAGGAAGTAAGGTGAACCACTAGTTACTGAATGTTGACAACTGAGAGACTACCTACCCTGTCACCCTTTAACAGGCGAGGTAAATTGTGAATGTTTTAAATTTTAAGTCATGTATCTTACAGAGATAGGACTTTTATAACAATTATATTCAGACGTAATATGTTTTTTTCAAGAGATTTATACCAGACAGTTACTAATATATATTCATAATACCATTGTCATTTTTATTGTTGTTGTTATTGTCATTCAATGTTAAAATTTATTAATATTATTGCTGCAAAATTTTTCAACTATAATCTTGTTGAATACAGTATATAGAAAGAAAAATATAAAATAATTTACGATAACCGGAGGAGCACACAAGGAGTTCCTGGACTAGCCTGGAACAAGGAGTTGAGGGCATTAAATCCGCTTTGCCCAACTTTATAATTAAACTGTGTGGCGCAGTGGAGTTAGTGGCGGGGATATAAGATAAAATCAGAGCGCAAATGAACACAAGCGATGCTCTAGTTGTTTACGTAACATTCAGGGCCATGAATCTCCAGCAGTATATATATATATATATATATATATATATATATATATATATATATATATATATATATATATATATATATATATATATATATATATATATATATATATATATATATATATATATATCGTTACCGAGTGAAACAACTCGCCTCGTTAAAGTTTCTTTGTAAATTCAACTTTATTATGGCAACAGTACAGTATTTTCCGTCAAACCTTGAGAGTGCCAATTAGATGCTTTTTTACATCTCCAGTTAGTAGTAAGTTTTAACTACAAACTTTAGAGAGTCCATTTTAGTGTCCAAGGTTAAGTGGGCCACTTATATTCTTTCTCACTTCGCCAGTAAGGGGGGAAGAAAACTCATGTACAACCGTTTGAGGATGATAGTCCAGACGAGCTGTGCAGGTGGTCGACGTGTGAGTGTCCGGAGACTCTCAGGTAATGTTTGGGGTCTTGGTGTTGTTTATCGTCAGGGTGATGAACCCGGAAATGCTGTTGATATTACCCGGACAATACACATATATACTGAATGTTATTCCCACGCGAAACACATCACCTCTTTCACTCCTGACTCCTAAACGACTTCATCATATCTCTTAAGCAGGATCCTCAAGACACGCTTTATCTGCCACAGTCAGAGCCTTAAAACCACCACCACTCTCGTCATTAAGAACTATTAATTAAAGCGAAATTAGTAATCTTAACCAACCATAACCTTAAAATGTGTAGTAGTCTTGTTCAATAAAAAAAAAAAATCCACTGGAACAGGCCCTTGATACAAGTAGTTATTTCCTGTAATTACTGCCAATAAAACACATTGTTATTTCCACCATTAAGAGCCCTCAGATTGGGTAATAATCTCCACCAATCCGAACGTTAGGACTTGTAGTTCCTTCCATTTTACTGGGGAAAATATTCGGCCCTAACACCACTGAGAGAGAGAGAGAGAGAGAGAGAGAGAGAGATCTTGTTTTCTGCAGTAATAACAACTTACACACCTGTGATTCCGACCACTACAGCCAGGTAATAAGACGAGTTATTATATAGTGCTGAGGTCGTTGTGTCGTATCGTAACGCAGTTGATGGAAGCAGTCTTAAGATACCTCCTCCCCTGTAGTATTGACCACCTGTAAGACCCCAATTACAGGTGCAATTAAGCTCCCTGGAACCAATTACGGGCAGGAGAACAACACAACAGTCCTTCACCTTAACAATTGAGACAGTAATTGGGAGGCGATAACAGTGGTGTCTCGTCTGTGAAAGTATAAAGGGAATCTCACTGATGTATTAATGGTCAGAGAGATACAGTAGAGATAAAGAGAATCATCATTATAAAGAGACATAAAGCATCATATATATGGTAGTTCTGAATTCATTATATCGCCGCCTCGAGTTTCACATCTGGCAGTTCGATCACCGTGAGAAGCAGAACACATAACTTCTAAGATTTACTTCCTTCTCTTCATACAGTTCATTTCCTACAGCCATTCCCCTCCTAACACCCAACAAGACTAAATCAACGCCAATAGATACACAAACTATTCAATCGTAACAACATTGCATTTCAAACTCATTGTTCACAAACTCCTTCCAAACATTATCTCCCAACTATAACTCAAAACATTTCAAAACCAATGTTAACAAATACCTCATAAACATTATCTCCCAACTATGATTGCATGTGATATATAAAACTAATCATTACGTTATATCATAGTAGTTAATGAACACAGTGTAATGTGTTGTCAGAGAACTGTAGGGTGTAACAAATTAAGAGCTCTTGTCATAGACGAAAGAATGGAGTAAATTATTCAAACAAATTACTTAATATAATTATCCCTATGTATAGCTCATGGACAGCCAAGCCTCAGACGTCCGAAAGAATATTTAACATAGGACGAACACCAACCCAACCATATTGATACATGAACGCGTCTGAGGTTATCGATCGTTTTGTATTCCATTGGTCTATAAGGTCCCGATTCTTTTGGACTGGCTGTACACTGCAGGGAATCAAGTACTATTTCAATGAACAGTTAAGGAAAAAAAATTATACAACAAAAGCATAAAAAAACCCACATATCTTCATATCATTAAGTTGCTGTTATCGAAGCGGCTAGTTAATATGCACAGTGACTAACATTACTGTAATATCCAGGGTCAAGGCTACACGTCACCAGGGGGGTTAAATTTAGTGCAACTGCTGGAAAATTTCTCCCCCTTGTAGGTGGCCATAATCAAGCCTGGCTCACATATCCTCTTTATACGAGTTGAGTTGAACATAGCAAACTCGACACTGGGGACAAATTAGTTTCCATCTCCCATTAGTTCACAAGTGCAACACCTCTCCAGACTGGCTGTCATATTAAGGGAGTGAGGTAAAAACTCTAGCTAGGGATAATGGAATCTTAGCCTCAGATAGTATGTTCATAATAATAACTTTATTTCAGTATCTGGCTCTAAATCCACTTTATATTGGCGGTATTTATAAGAGTTACCCGTTATCTATGGTTGATATACTGCCCATATCAGGTAGCACTGCATCACCTCTAGCACCGCACACATTGACTGCTCGCTGTGTTTTATAATTAGTGCAATAATTAAAAAAAAAAACATGACAATCATCAAGTCTGAATCTTCATATATTAATCACTGAGTTCGTATGTTCATCTTGTTTCATTATTTTTAGAGACTTAATGTTTTATCAGTTTCCAGTGTTATTTTTTTATATGAACACAACACTGGTATTATACATTACGTAATAACGGGCATGAATGTTTTATATGCCAAGAGTGATTCTGCAGCAACAACAACGCGGGCAATAAAAGTTGAATTTCACAACACTTAATACACATGATTTACATACGATCGGATTTCAACTATGCAGACTATGTACTAAAAACGTCTTTTAAAACATTTCAAAAATATCTAATCAGTCAGATTATTATATGAAGTGTTTTCTTAACTTCTTACGTAATGACACCTTAAGTTATAAAGAATGGCTTATCATCAATCTCTGTCCACCACACCTGTCTGGTAACAGCAAGAGGAGCCGTCCACTTTACCTTTACAAATTGTACATAAAGATATTTCACAGCCTGAGTGGGCATTTTACTGCCTGTATCTCCAACGCCTGAGTGGGCATTTTACTGCCTGTATCTCCAACGCCTGAGTGGGCATTTCACTGCCTGTATCTCTAACGCCTGAGTGGGCATTTTACTGCCTGTATCTCGTGTCATTAAATGTAAGAAAGAAAAAGACGAAGGCTTACAAAACTGACGGTGGTGTAGTGAAGCAGTCCCGTGCGCGTCGTTGTGCTGGCTGGGAGTCATTTAAGAGCGGGGTAGTGAGAACCTAGCTTGCCTCCCTCCTCCCACAGGCCACCGCCCTCTCGTTTATCTCATTGCTCCCACTGGTACTACGGAGAGCGGGAGTGTATGTAGCACTAGAGAGAGATGAAGAGGAGGGGGGATGTGGGATGCGTTTCTGGGAATTTGTGGGTGAAAGAGAGAGAGAGAGAGTGGAATACATCTTTAGGAATTAGAGGACGTCGGATGAGAGAGAGAGAGAGAGAGAGAGAGAGAGAACTAGGTAGAGATGTGAGGTGAAGACTTTGAGAGAGTAATATCAGACCTCCCAGTTAATTAAGACCCCTTGCTTCTTCTGTCATATATATAATCTGCTCCTTATGCTCTCCCTTAAAACCCTGCTCTTCATCTTCAAGTCGGGGAAGCAAATAATAATAATAATAATAATAATAATAATAATAATAATAATAATAATAATAATAATAATAATAATAATAATAATAATAATAATAATAATAATAATAATAATAATAATAATAATAATAATAATAATAATACGTGGACAGCAGAAACGTATCAAACAGAAGATAACAGTAAATATATTCTTAGCTAGAGCGTGAACCTTTGATACGAGAGGTTATTCAGCTAAATCTAGAATTTCTAAGCATTAGTCAGCCAAGAACCATTTGTAAATACCAGTATGAAGATATACGTGAGTGAACAACAGTGTTTTATAGATTTATACATTAAAGTTATAACCCATTACTTAATTGTTCATCATATGTGTAATAAACCGCTACTTTAAATAAAAGTTCTGTTCATTTGTATCTGTGTTCTTGTGTGTGTGTGTGTGTGTGTGTGTGTGTGTGTGTGTGTGTGTGTGTGTGTGTGTGTGTGTGTGTGTGTCTATCTCTCCATAAATTTACATATCTTTGTGTTCGTCAGTTCTCTGTATCTCAATAATCTTCTCTCTACTTCCCTCTATTATACACATTTTCCTCACAAGTATCTCAATAATATTCTCTCTATTTTTCTCACCTGTATCTCAATATCCATCCAGGTAAGAAAAACTCATCTCCCAGCCACGTATGTTTCTTTTAGTTTTTAATTCTCGGAAGCCAACGTATTCAAATCATCTTGTTGGGTCCCTGATGAGAAAATTGAGTCTGCTATAGAAGTTACAACCAGTGGAGTCCTTGAGAGCTCTACACCATTGAAAATATTACATGATTCTCCGAGACAATTAGTGTATATTTTTCCCTCTTTACTCTGTTATCTAGAGGAAATCTTGAGGTCTTACAACACAGTAATTACCCAAGTCTTTGTGTGTCGTATGATATTACTATTGTTAAGTTGACATTATTATTAACATGTGTTGGGAATAAATTTGTTATAAATCTCTCGCAATGTCGCAATGAACGCCATCAAAGTGTACCGGATTCCACGTTGTAATAGCCAGGAAGGGTGTAGCTACTGTGGGTATATTTACGTACCGAGATAACATCTGTGGAAGCAGGAACACACATCCCTTCCTATCCTGGCTCACCGTGTAATTACAAGCCATCCAGGTGAATGAACACAGGACTCATTACCTAACTTCCGTGGGAGGAGGGTCACCTGCCGTGTTCAATTACCTCTAGGAGAGCGATGACGACGTCGGAGTGTCTCGAACTTGCGGTGAATTTAGTGACACTGTTGAAGATCCGATTTGGTCGATGTGTCTCCCCGCGTTGTGTTGTCGTGTTGAGATACAGATATAGTGTGCTGGAGGTATAGTGTGGGCATTAGTCTGGCAGTTGTATGTTAATGCCTGGCTGTTATGTTGTAATTGTGAGGCTTAATGTGTAAATCACTCGGATTCTCATATATTTTTCGGTCATAGTGTGTGTGTGTGTGTCAGAGAGAGAGAGAGAGAGAGAGAGAGAGAGAGAGAGAGAGAGAGAGAGACGCACACAGCAGTGGAATGTTATGCCACTATGCATCGTTTGTCTGTCAGTGGTTATCGACTAATAGTGTCAAAAAACAGATAGCAACTCACAGTGTTCTTTAACGATAATGATAATGATGACGATAATAATGATATTGATGATGATGATGATGATGATGATGGTCAATAGTGTCATCATATGGGGAAAATAAGAAAACAGAAGAATGGATAAACGAGCGAGAGCAGTAATACAAACATTAAAAAAAATAAAATATAATTATCAAGTTAAAAAAAAAAATATGATGACAAAATAATAGGAAGAAAAAGAGGAATATAATAATAAGGAAGAAGAAATGAAGTGGATAAAGAAAAAACAAAGAAGAATATGAAATAAGGATAAAGATAAATAAGATGAAGGAAATCGACGAAAATAATAAAGAAAGAAGTAAGGAAGAAATGAAGGAAATATGAATACTGAAAAAAAAACAAAAAAAATGACCAAGATAAGAAAAAGAAAAAAAACAAGAATGAAAAAGGAAATGAAGAATCTGAAAAAAACAAGAAACGAAAATAGAATAGAGAAAATATAATGAAAACGAAAGAAGAGAATAAAGTAAAATGAGTCAGATTGTTATAGACTTCCAACAACCTCCTGGGGCTGTCAACCAATCAAAGGCTTTATTTACTTGCTCTAATTGTGTAGGTGTTTTTATTTTATTTTATTTTTTCGTTTACTCTTACTTTTATTAATATCTGACTACGTTATCTATGTTACAACTCCCTCAATATATATAGTCTACAGTGTGTGTGTGTGTTTGTGTGTGTTTGTGTGTGTGTGTGTGTGTCTACTTTAATAAACAATTTACCTCCAAGTACAGATATTATGAAAGGTTATCAACTTCTTGTATCGCACCAACCAACTCTACTGTAGTACAAACACACACACACACACACGGAATGTTTAGACTACCCGGAAGAAGTGTGTACCGTTTGATATTACAGCGAAGAAGGAAGACAAAATGTAATGGTATGTTTAATGTACAGTACACCTGTTCACGCACCTTTGACGACGTGATTTAACCCTTTGATGACGATGATTTAACCCTTTGACGACGATGATTTAACCCTTTGACGACGATGACTTAACCCTTTGACGACGATAATTTAACCCTTTGATGGCGATTAATTAACCTTTTCAGGAATATGATTTAAACCTTTGACATACATGTACAATATTGATAATGACAACTAAGTAAATAACTATGAAATTTAGACTTAAAATCGTTAATACTATGAAATAATATTAAGAAGTATTGAGTATTTTGCTTCTGTTAACAAATCCGATTAAGTGGAAGGAATTTTCTAAACAAGAATCGGGTATATTGTAAAATGAATAAATCTTCTTTTTTTTTTCAGGAACGCCACATTTAAATCTCTTGCGTCACACATTCAACCATAAACAATTTAATTCCAAGTTAAGTGTTTATTTCTGTATAGTGTCACAATCCTTATAAAAATAACCTCCATTAATCAGTAAAATTACACCCATGTTATGTTTAGTACCACTCAAGAACAACGTAAAAAAATTGATAATATAGAAAATTATATGTTGTAGAAAATAGTTACATATTTTTTTTAATTTACTTTTTATCACTGACTTTCTTCTTATTAAAAAAAAATAAATCTTTCATTACTGACGGAGGTTTGTGTACTCCTATCTCTCTCAATGAATACAATCATCTGACAGCGTCCTGGTAGTAAAAAAAAAGTTAATTAAGCTCCCACACACTACAATCATGTTTATCAATATTTAAGCAATGTCTAAAAGCTGTACTACACTTAAGAAATTATATAATCATGAAATACATACAAACATACAACTACAATAAAAGGAAGAGCGACTTACACATGTTATGATGGCCTCACCTAGCTCATGAGTTGTGTCGTAAAAATACAAGAGAAAACAAATTCTTTTTCCTGACAGTGTAGGTAGTTAATATCACCCCAAACAGCTCTTTTTCTTGTCGTCTGTTAGTTACTGATTATTAATACTGACAAAAATGTAATAAGACACATTTTGGCCACTGAAATAGAGACAACAGAGATGGTAATTTACTAACAAACAAACACATAGATACGGTAGGAACACAGACATAGATCTTGGGGACTTTATTAACGTTACTGGTTTTGTATTGGGATAAGTTCTTGAAGAGATTAGGGGTAGAAATTTTAATGGTAAAGCGTAATGCCTCGAGTATGGGAACTAGTGGGTACGAAAAAGTTAAATGCAAGAAGCCTGGATAAGTGTACTGAGACATACAGCAGCACAGACGAAAATAAACATAAGAAATACATTACCAGAGAAAGACTAAATGCGACATCACTCAAGACAGACATACAGACAACCACGGATACTTAGTTGGCATATAAAAAGACCAACAAGAAAAATCAGGACTTGACTGGAGAAGAGAATAAGAAATCCAAAAGAGAAAATTGACTCAGCATGGGAGAGACAGGAGAAATATGTAACGACTGTGAAATATGAAAGGAATTCGTTCCGGGACTATGGACACATACCTCGGTGGCCAGCAGGCGTCTAGCAACAAGAAATAACAATAAAAGTAAAAACGTTTTAGCTTAATAGTGACGGAAAATGTTAAGTGTACCTGCAGGCCGCCGCGACTTACACTAAATGCATTACTAAAAAAAAAAAAAACGTAAACATTGGCTTTGACGCTTTCATACAACTGGCAAATAATATATTACTTGAGGCCATGTGAGGGTACAGGAAAAAATACTTATTTTTTCCATAATTTCATTCTAATATTTTCGTCAATTAGTCTATAGGAAATATTATCATAGAGCAAGAAAATTGAAATGGCTGTAGGCTATAGCCATGTTAGGTTAGGTTAGGTTAGGTTTCGGTTAGTTTAGGTAAGATTTGGCTTTATTACAAAAAGTTGTAGGAAGAACAAAACAAAAATACCAACTTCAAAGTGTAAATGAGATTAGGATATTTATAAGCGTTTAATGGACAAAGGAAGACTGAATACAGGAAACAAGTCTTCATCCAGCAGTGACGAATAAAGGCGAACCACAAGAATCCTCAGATCACATGTCATCCATTCTTCGACCTTAACATTACTGAACTGGTGGTGGTGGTGGTGGTGGTGGTGCCTGAGGTGTATGATCACGAGGTTCAGTGCTTCAGTCATCCAAGGAGATAAACTCACATCTCAGAGACCTCGACCACTGCAGATAAATTACCATAAATAAGCCCAGTGGAACAAGCTCAGCTACAGTATGTTTTAGAGGCCACCAACTGAGGTAACGAAGAGCCTATACCTCCGAGCAATGAGAGAATAAATATTATTAAATAAACTTATGGTGATAAAAGAGCATATGCCTTTCTGGTTGATGCAAATTACTTTTAGGTAAGGATCGTTGGTTAACTGGCGTAGTGTATACGTAACCAATTTTCCAGCTGATAAATAACTTCAAAGTAAGTTTATCAAGAGTGGTGTGGGTGACGATGATTACAGTGACTACAGATGTATATGTATCTGTTCTTAACCTTGACTCCCTGGATTATTCTCACAACATACCAAGAATTTTACAAGGAGGAGCATTGTAACCACACGTCAAGCCAAGAGTAGGGGAAGCAAAGGTATTAATTCTATCTCCATTGTTCAATCCTCATGTTGTCCTCACTATCTATTTACTTGTGTACAAATCAGTGATGTACGGTAGGTGAGGCCACTAAGTCCGAGAACGAGACCTTGGACCTAAGACCTACTTTTCCAGACCGACATCAATCGTAATTTCATTATTTATGGATCACCTGTAGTTTAGCCCCCATAGGTAGTTTTGGGGT
The DNA here is from genome assembly GCF_018991925.1 of Homarus americanus. Taxonomy (NCBI): domain Eukaryota; kingdom Metazoa; phylum Arthropoda; class Malacostraca; order Decapoda; family Nephropidae; genus Homarus; species Homarus americanus. Next base: position 711,366 of record NW_024736097.1, read on the forward strand.
TAATTAAACTTCAGGTGATATATATTGGGGTGGCAATCTTCAGGTAACTACTGAGGTCCACCAACACTTGAACATCTGTCCCCAGGTAACACCACACACTCCTGAATGGATCTACAGCAATGTCAACACAAACACCAAGCCAGCAACTGGGTAGAAGGTCACAGTCCAGGTAAAAGAAGTGCTATTAAATTTTTTACAACAAGAATTAAGAAACAAACTAATTCAGTATGAGTTACCTAGTAAGCATTATCATTACCAGTAACGTATAACTTATTGAAAGTTTATTGGTTTAATGTTCACAGCTCATCATATTATATTTTTGAAAAGTTTTTATACTATTAAAGATTTTTCCTTGTTTCCTTCCTAAGATAAGGTTGTTGAAGTTCCTTGACAGACAAGTTTGCAACAACTTTGCGGTTAAATGAGATACAGACCAAATTTGACCGTCGCTTTACAGTCATTGTACCCAGCAAGAAAGTCTCGAGTCGCTTCAAGCTCTCAACATAAGCAGAAGAGAAGGGCAAAGTCAACGTAATCTCAAGCAGTGTAACAATGTTCTCAAAATATCCTTTCATCTCACATGTTCACCCACCTTGTGTTAGAGCGCCCTGACCGGACGATATTTTTCATAGGGTTTATAAGGTGGATTATTACGGAGGAAATCTTAGTGTAGTCTCCCATATACTCTATCATTCCTTCATTTCCCTTCCCATTCATTCCCTCCCATCTCACTACAGACGACCTCCAGCTCCAGGCGATGCGTAACTTGTATGTGAAGTATATCAGACGAATATTAGACGGGAAACAAGGTACAGTATATCTACGATGGATGCTCTGGCCACCACGGGGAGAGGATATCACTAAGGCTCTTTATAAGATGAACAGCCTATATCTTAACGTAGAATCTTAACTCCCCCCCCCGCCCCCACACTCCGACCCCAGCAAACACCCCCACCCCACCCTCTCTCCCCCCAGCAAACATCCCCTCCAAGGAACCAACCAGTCAGTGCAAGGATCGATGATTAATTTCACAACAAAGACAAGAGTGGCAATTTCAATTCAACAAGAGTAGAAGCAGTGTGGAAGAGTTCTCACTGGTATAAACATGGGTTGTCGTGTGGGGGTAAGGGAAGGCCGACACGTATGGGGTAAGCGAAGGCCGACACGTATGGGGTAAGGGAAGACCGATACGCATGGTTTAAGGGAAGGCTGACACGTATGGGGTAAGGGAAGTCCGATACGCATGGTTTAAGGGAAGGCTGATACGTATGGGGTAAGGGAAAGCCGACACGTATGGGGTAAGGGAAGACAGACACCAGTTCCTTCTTTGTTCGCTACAGTACACAATGAGGTCACCATAACATCCAGTGAAAGGTTCTAGAACAACACCGTCCCATCGTTACACCCTTGGGGGATTATAGTGTGGTTAAAATACCTGTCACCTCGAAACGGTACCTTATCCAGCTGCCTCATTCCTACCACGATGTAAATTATCAGACACTAGTTAACTTGTATCTTCACCTCTATGTTTCCTCTTAGTTTTCTACTGAAAGTTTGTGTTAAATAATTGCAAATCCCCTCAAATGTTATTCTACTGTATTTCATGTAATTTTTGTTCATTGTGTATTTTTCAGCTTCTTGGTAAAGTTTTCTCTCAGTAAATAGTTCATCATCGTCGTTACATACCTACCCACTCACCCAACAACCCCCACCCCTAATTCCCCTCCCCCCAATCCCCCTCTCCTAATCACCGCCCCCCACCCCCATTCCCTCTCCTAATCACCGCCCCCAATTCCCTCCCCTCTCCTAATCACCACCCACCACCCTCTCCCTCTCTCCTAATCACCACCCACCACCCTCATTCCCTCCCCCCAATCCTCTCTCCTAATCACTGCCCCCCATCCTCCCCCACACACCTCTCTCATGGCGTCTTTTACAAACTCACACAAACATGTAAATGTCTATTTTTCATTCTAGTTAATCGGATTTTTTGTGGCATAATACGCAGCGATTGTGTTATCTGTCTGTCCAGGCGTCATTGTGATTCAGGCTGTGTCATAGGGAAGGGGGGAGGGGGTGGGTTAGACGCTGAGAGAGAGAGAGCTATAACTCTCTCTCGTTGCCTTTCATCTCTGCTCTCAAACCTAATATTTATTTTTCCATACCGTGTCCCAGGATTAGATTCTCCCTTTTCACCTTAATACTATCAACACTAAGGCGGTGAATCTCTCTCCTTTATATTAGCACCAGCTTGAATGAGTCTCCAACGCTAAGTGATTCCCACAAACAACCACCCATGCAATTCCAAACAGCAATTGTCTGTTTACATATGATCAGCTGGGATGATGTTGGCAAGGAGACACACAAATACACACTCGTGCTTACATAAACACATTGATATACACTTTCATGCTTACGGGCAAGTCCAGTAAGCTAGATGATAAACACACACACACACACACACACACACACACACACACACACACACACATCCATTTAATCCACCTCTCAGAGACGGCCACATATCATAACACTATTGACCAGATAATACACGTAATAATCACTGGTAAGCGATAATTAGACGTCATTACGATAATTGCGGTGAGAAACTGACACACACACACACACACACATTGTACTAAAGCTAATGAAAGGATTGATTGGCTGGTTGGTTGATTAGGGGTAATTACATCCCTAGAACTAATTAAAGGATGGAAGAGGAAAAAAACCGATAATAATAAAGGGAAGAAAAATACTCTTTATCAGGACTCACGAGAAACAGACACCGACTTGGTCTTCGTTAGGGGAGTTGGAAGTCAAAGTCAGTAATGAGAAACTGTTTTGCTCAGGGCCTAGTAATAAATGCACCAGGTGTGTGTGTGTGTGTGAGGAGGGTAAAAAATATGTATATCTAGAATTTATGATTGTTTGGTAGTGATTGTGAGGCTGACGTTGTGATTGAGTGAGAATCTATGTAAAAAAATGATTTAATGTTTATTTTCCTTGTTGTTGTTATTTTCATTGTTATTGTTGTTGTTATTAATATTATTTTCATTGTAATTGTTGTTGTTATTGTTATTATTGTTATTGTTATTGTTATTGTTATTGTTGTTTTTGGTGTTGTTGTTATTTTCATTGTTATTGATGTTGTTAATGTTGTTATTGGTGTTGTTGTTGTTATTGCTTATTATTATTATTATTATTATTATTATCATCTGTAACATCATCTTGCCGCCCTCATCCACTCTCATTTAACCTCCTAACCTACTTATTATTATTAATTATTATTATTATTATTATTATTTTATTATTATTTTATTTTATTTTATTTTATTTTATTTTATTTTATTTATTTTTTTACATTTCTTTCTATATCCTTCATACTAGACCATCTACAGGTAAAGTAATTTTTTTCTTTCATTTTTTTTACGTTAAACTATTTTCTCTTCCTGGGCAGAAGTTTTAATATCTTCATATATCTTCCTTTCACCTCGCTATTTCTTTCTTGTCACGTCATCTGTTAACGCCTCCACACACTTCTTTGGAAGGACTTAGGTGTTACTCTTCTCTACGTATTGTTTTTTGTGATCATTTGGTTCAAAGTTTCGCGTTATTCAAATATTTTTTTCCGAGTCAATTGTCGAGTTTTCATCTTTAAAATTTGTCATATTGTTTATTCTGGTCGCTTTTTTTTATCGGGAGCTCCTGTTTCAAACTATATTGAGACTATTTCTATCTTGTTTACCTAACCTAACCTAACCTAACCTAACCCTGCAATTGCTTCTTCGTCCAACACTATCTAAAAATCTACCCATTAGTTCAGTCTTCCTCACAGCGCTACTATACTGTACACCTTCCAAGTTGATTCTTAATACAAACGTTTAAACCTCTCAAGTAAACTTCCTCCCCTGCCTTAATTCTTTCACGGACAGCCCTTCCCTCCTTCCCTGTCTCTTCAACACTTCCCCAGACAGACTGATTGCCTTTCATTCTTGTCTCACACAGTCTTACGTCTTTCTAAGTACTTCCCTTCTATTAACAAATAAATAAATAAATAAATAAATAAATAAATAAATAGTAACACAAAATAACAATAAGAATCTCGTTATATTGCCTTTGAGTCATAAACCAAAATAACAAGATATAATTCCATCTGAGAATATAAATCCTTTTTCTAATATAAAATCAAGATGGTCCGTCTGTCCCGAGTTCGAGTCTTTGGTCACCAGCCAAGTTACAAGACCAATAACTTTTATTACACAGTGGACAACGCCGTCAACATCACCAGGACCCCTTGGTACGGTACGGCGGTTCAGTGGTTATTGTATTAAGGTAGGCAATCTATCGGTCCAGAGATGAAATTTTACACCGAAAGGAAGAATAAGCTTTGTTCTCTTAACCTTATTTGTTTCTTCTCTTTTGCTTGTCAGTGTTTGTCATTTGTCATTCCGTAAAGTTATTTCTTAATCTGTTTCACTCTTTCTCTCGCACTCTTTCACTCTCGCACTCTCAAATGTACACATCATATCCCGTGTATGTATTACCCCTTATCTCATCACGTGATCAAGGGATACGACTTTCTTTTCCATGTATTACACGTCACCTTTACTCATTCAGTCGCCCTTCGTGTAGGTTTCACATGTGGCATCATAAAATAGCGGCCACAAAGTGATGAAAAAGTGGCTCGTGTGTGGGGCTCCTAGCAGTTGCCACCTCCTGCCACCTTGCCTCCGTCTTATTGCTATAAACTTCCTCTCATTTTCTCAAAAGTCTCTGCACTCATTTATTAACCAAGTTATTCAATGCTCTTTATTTGCTTGCTCTCTCCACATACCTCTCAGCACTGTCTTTTCTCACCAATTCTCTTTTCACATACACTCCATACACACACTCACACACACACACACACACACACACACACACACACACACACACACACACACACACACACACACACACACACACACATATATATATATATATATATATATATATATATATATATATATATATATATATATATATATATATATATATATATATATATATATATATATATATATATATATATATATATATGAACCTGACTGCGATTAATTTTATTGTTTCATATTCACACAACCCAGCTCATGTTGTATTGCATTCACCCATTTACCAGATTACTGTATAGCAATAACTCTTTACTGTGTGTGTGTGATAAACGTGCTAACGTGATTACTGTATACTGTACTGTATGTATTTACTAACAACATGTAATCCAGATGATACTAAATGTTATATAATAATTCCTTGAGATAAATGTACAGTATTTATCAGGTGCCAATCAGGGAGCTCAAGCTTTCATTTAGCTCAGCCATGTCAATATTGTTGTTATATTCACTTCATATCCGTGATATCTGTATTTTTATGGCTAAATAAATATTTTCATTTTCAGTTTTATCATACGCATGATAATCCGAGATATCGTTGACGGATAATCTCGCTTGTCCTGTTATTATAATGCTCCTAGCTATGAATCCTAGTACTTTGTTAGCCTTGTTTCCAGCAAAGGCATAACTGACTTGCTTTTAGGTTCCTACTCATCATTATCCCTAAACCCTTCTCACAGTCGTATATCTCTATACCTACGTTATTCAGCAGTTGGTTCCCTTGTGTTCATAACCTCTCCCTAGAACTTTACAATCACCACACAGTAAACTGCATCTCTCACTTTTCATTCCATACGAAAAGTTTATTTAGGTCTTCCTGTAATTGCGACACATTAGTTTATGATCCATTAATCTATTTGTGGTCATTGTGATTTTGACATGTTGTGTTCTGCCTGATACTACCCGAGTCTCCCCTATTGTCTCTCTATCACACGAGACATATTGCCTTCATATACTCGCCTGTACCATTTTTTCCGTTTCTATTATTGTCTCTTTGTAAGATATTTCCTCCTGACACGTATTATCTTTCTCTTCTTAACCTAACCTTCCACCTTCCACTCACGTTTATCAGTTTCTCTGTATTTTTCGTTTATTCCTTAAATTCCTTTCTTCTATTCCTTAATCTATATAAATTATCTTCTTCTCTCTTTTTATCCTTCCCACCTCCTTCTCGTCTCAGGATAAGTCCGTATCGTCTTTCATCTGTATGTCTGTAATTGTCTTCGTCTTTCATAAACTCTCGTCTAATCTTTCCTCTCCTGCAGTTCATCCTTCATCTTATGTTATCTTAATTCTCTTTATCGTTTCACTATTCCCAGTTATCCTCCTCCTCCTCTTACCCCCAGTTTTTTTTTGTGTGTCTTTCGTTTCATTCCCATAAGTTAGTCTGTTTGTTGAGTTACTCTTTCACTCTGTCAGTCAATTATTCAGTCTTTCAGTCTTACCAGTCAGTCAGTCATTCTCTCTGCTCTCTTCACCAATCTGTCTTCTTCTTCTCATCATCCTTCCTATATTTCTTCCTCTTATAATTCATCATTCTTCTCTCCTTCATCATCCATATCCTCCTGTACCTGACAACTACTCATCATGAACATCATCATCATCCTCCTCTTTTCCTCATCATCCTATCTCTCCCATTTCCTCTTTATTATCTTTTCATCATTTTGTTGCCATTATCACTTCACCAACTCGTCCATCATGTCTTTTTACCAAGGGACTTTTACCTTAGGGACTTTTACCTAAGGGACTTTTACCTCAGGGACTTTAATTTTCTCAATATAAACTATTAAACTCTTGGATCAGCATGCGGTCTTAAGTTAATCAAGTTACCAAGATAAGATGTCTTCCTTAAGCCTTTGAGTCCTGGTGAGTTAAAACATTGTCCTTAAAGGGTTAAATCGTCATCAAAGGGTTAAATTATCGTCATCAAAGGGCTAAATCATCGTTTTCAAAGGGTTAAGACACCACCCTCAAAGTGTTAAAATATCATCTTAAAAGGCTTAAGCAATCTTCCTCAAAGGTTTTAGAACCCACTTGTAGACGGTGTAAACATAGGAAATACTTTCTGAGAGACTGATCACATCATTAGGTTAGAGGCAGTGTTCAGTACACAGAAAGGAGCACGTAAGATTAAGCACTTTAGTATATTTTACCTTAAAATTGACCACCCTAAAGTTAACCTAACCTAACCTAACCTAACCTAACCTAACCTAACCTAACCTTAGCTGTTGAACTGTAGTAAGAGCATTATAACACCAAGGCCTTAACGTTTCACTAAGAATATGCACTACATTTCTGGTGATTTTTTTTTCTTTAAATGGATGTCAATAAATAAAAAAATATACGACGAAGTGCAACCAATCATAACACACTCTTAGTTTGAATAGCGAATGAAAACGCCCCGTTGAATTAAACACGTGAGAGTCATAACTGAAGTGTAGAACGTCATCAACAGAGTCAGAGAAAAGAGTTCAGTACACACTAAGCTATTATACCAATGGCTGAAAGTCGGTCAATAAGCATTTGTATACATATCATCCTTCATCAACCTGTCTCCTTACCGGCCATAATATTATCATTATCATCCTGTACGATACTTCACATCTCCTCATTCCCTCATCATCCTGTCTCGCACATCACCCTCTCATCTCTCCTCTTCTCGTCATGTTCTCATCACCTCATCATCCTGTCCCACTCATCAACCTCATCATCCTCCCCGACTCATCTCCCGGCGGCGGCGGCATCACCATTGACAACCTCCCGCCAGAGGGATCGTATCTCAAGTCTTCCCGCTGCGTTGTGTTCGATATTGCTCGCTGGGGATGAAGGTATTGTAGGCCACAAGCTCGCTCACGCTCTCTCTTACACACACATACACACGTATACACACGCGCACACACACACACACACACACACGCACACACACACTCTCTCTCTCTCTCTCTCTCTCTCTCTCTCTCTCTCTCTCTCTCACGCTCTCTCTTACACACACATACACACGTATACACACGCGCACACACACACACACACACACACGCACACACACACTCTCTCTTTGCTTGGCCTGCTTCTCGGTTTGTCTGTCTGCTTGTCACCTTCCTGCCCGTGTGTGAGTTTTTCTTTATAAAGCCATTGGTAGCTCTCTCACGACACACACGACAGAGTCTATATGAAGCCATTGTAGCAAGAAGCAATAGCCATCGTCTTAGCGAAGCCAACAATTTCATCTCTGCTGGAGATGACAGACTGACGTCGACCCAAATCGTTGTTAACGGAGGTAATTTTCCCAGCTGATGACGGAGGCGTTCAGAGGCCCGCGTGAAATTCAGAATCTTTTTTCTTAGGTTCTGTCCAGAATTTCTTGGGTTTTACTTATTTTTTCTTCAGAAGTATGAAGACTGACTGATATATCTTGTTACATGTGCTGCCATCTTAGTCTTATAGAATTATAAAATATAAAGTAAAATAATACAGGAATAAGTAAGTTTATCATTTTCACAGATTTATATCAGAAGTGGTTGGTGGGAGGGAGAGTGGGAGGGAAGGTTAACTCGTTAAAAGTGAAGGGAACAGTGACCGTTTTCGTGACTGAAGATGATGACAGCGAGTGATTTTTGGAGGAGGAATAGCTGGAGATGGGTGAGTGATGCTGGCTTGTGCGAGGGGAGAGGGTTGTGGGAAAAAGACAACATTTTCAACAGCAAGAATGAAATAATGACAACGAATGACAGGAAAGTGTTTTGAGATTATTTTTCAAAACTGATGATTTTAAATATTGGAATAGTAATTTCTGCTTTCACTCGTTGTCTATTGTTCTATTACATCTGTGAAATTCGTTTTCTTTCTGACGGAAACAGTTAAAATAAACGATGTTACGGTAAAGCCAAGACCACTATTTTTATTCCACCACTGAGAAATTTCTTGTCCATCTCCATCATGGCCGCAAAGCCTCACAAATCTAATATATCCAGGAAATTTATTCCTTCAGAAGAAAATTTACACCAATGAATAACAAAATATTTAAATGATTTTGCGTCTGTTTACATTATATTATTTTAGAACTACAAACCAGGATGTTACATCACAACACAGGTGTAAACAACATTAATCCCACTCTTAGATCTCACAACGCGGTAACATACGTATTTATTTCTATACAACAAATGTTATTACAATGTCTAGCACGTTTTGACGATATATATATATATATATATATATATATATATATATATATATATATATATATATATATATATATATATATATATATATATATATATATATATATATATATATACATATATATATATAAGATTACGTGTAAGGAACAGACACGAGGGATTATTCATGGTAAAGGTAGGTTGTTAAATTCACCCAAGAGATAAAATTCAAAGAGATAAATAAAATATGAGAAACTACATAAAATAAACATTAATCAAAGCATTAACAACAACAAGTGAAGTTGCTGAACGTGTGATATAAATAAATTAATTCACTGAAGTATTTTGTTTTTATCTGGTGGAACTGATACAAAGTACTGATACGGATCTTCATAGAGGCAGGTGAACATATTTGGTTTTCAGAAAGTATAAAAAATTCTGTTTCCATCGAGGCCTCGAGGGAATGGTGTGGTAACCTTTTATCCCATTCCCGAAAAAATACAACTTCATTATAGTAATTAGCCTGAGGTTAGAAATGATTGGTTTACAAATGAATAAACAGATTCATGTTCAGTACAATGTTGACCAATGTGTATGTGTTAGTGCTTTATATTTGCTGCCGAGAATTTTACATATTTTATTCTGCCCAGAAGATTATCCCTATTTAGAGTGACACACACACACTAATCCTCCAAGGCTTTGTATCTCTCTGGGGACCTAGTTTTTAATGTTATTTGTCTATTGCAGTGTTAAAGGTAAATGTTATAAATAAGTTACACTGACAGAAAAACAAACGAAGAAATACTAAGATAATAAAAAAAAAACTTTAAGAGAAATACTTGAAATTTATATAAAAAGAAAAATGAGATATTTTGGTCATATAATTAGGAATGAGGGGGACAATAACATAAACATTAATGAGCAAAGTTGAGGGGAAGGCAGAGACTGGGATGAATGAATGAAATTAAAAAAAAAAACTGAGTACCAGAGAAATGTAAAACCTTGGAGGATTGGTAGAAACATCCCGAGAACGTTTAGAGTGGAGGACTGGGGTGGCCAACCCTCAGATATGAAAACGGTACTCTGATTGATTGACTGAAACGAGTGAATACATAACTCGCCTCCTATCGTTTGTTCACACCTGGAGCACACCAAAATCACCACCCAGTACAGTAGTCGGGAAGTGAAGGCTTAGTCAACAGTGTATCCCTAACGAGTCTTCACGCCTATGGAATCCAATCTCACATAGGTTTGCAATTCAACCACAAGCTACTATAAATTTAAAATAAGATCAAAATGTTCCTTGTATTTACATTTATAATTGATGTGCCGTGGTTATATATGCTGCCGAGTCGCCGTCCTTGTGTGGTAACTATATTAAGCTTGATAATGCTTTAGGGTCGTTGTGTCGTGGGATAAACGCGATTTAAATGCATAAGTTCTAGGTTGGGTGGGAATATGAGTGCATGTTCGTCACGCACCGCCGCAATATTTGTAATACGAGCCGACATGATCTCTTGTGGTACATGATAAAGCGAGTCTGTTGGGAGCTTTAGCTTAGAGGACACACACACACACACACACACACACAGACAGACACACACACACACACACACACACCCCCTACCCCCCCCACACACACACACCAACCCCACACACACACACCAACCCCCACACACACACTAACCTACCTCCCATTCCCCACCCACCCACCACACACACACACCCCTCTTTCTCACACAATAATAAAAATCCTCGACGAGACAAAAATTCAACTGGACAAAATGATACAGTGGACAAAAATCGTATCCAGTGAAAAAAAGTTAGAAAGTCCATATAGCCCTGTTGTGGCAGGCTTGGGTGACCCACATCACGTTATATTAGTCTCTTTGTTTCATCTTTGAATTTCTTCCTGATTGTTTACCTGTGTTGTCTTTCTTCCTGATTGTTTACCTGTGCTTGTCTTTTCTTCCTGCTTGTTTACCTGTGCTTGTCTTTCTTCCTGATTGCTTCTTTTCTTCCTGATTGTTTACCTGTGTTTGTCTTTTCTTTCTCCTGTTTGTTTACCTGTGTTTGTCTTTCTTCCCGTTTGTTTGGTACCTGTGTTTGTCTTCTTCCCGCTTGTTTACCTGTGCTTGTCTTTCTTCTGATTGTGCTGTGGCTTTCTTCCTGATTGTTTACCTGTCAGTTTGTCTTTCTTCCTGATTGTTTACCTGTGTTTGTCTTTCTTCCTGTTTGCTTGTTTGTTTGTTTGTCTGTCTTTCTGCCTGATTGCTTACCCGTCTGCCTTTTAACATATTTGTCTTTGTTCTTTCCTTCTTATCTATCTATCTATCTATCTATCTATCTATCTATCTATCCATCTATCCATCTATCTATCTATCCTTACGAGAAGCGGCTTTTATTCCTGCAGTTGTCCCTTCTCTTCATTCACATCTATCTTCTTTCACACTTTATTTCCTTCAATTCTTTCATTTGTCTCTTCCTTCATTCTTTCGTCCCTTCTTTCATGCATTTATAAAAGAGGAAGAGAGGACAGCCAGAACCAAAATATGGGAAGGAAGGGAAGATGGAAGAGAGAAAGAGAAAAGAAGAAGGTAGAGAGAGAGAAAGAACATGAAGGGAGAAAGAGGGGGAAGGGGGGAGAAGAGGAAGGGAAGAAGAGGAAAAGAGGGAACAGAAGAAGGTAGGAAGACAGATAGAGAGAGAAGAGGAAGGTAGTAGAAAGACAGACAGACAGACAGACAGACAGACAGACAGACAGACAGACAGACAGACAGACAGACACAGACAGACACACACACACACACACACACACACACACACACACACACAAGGAAACAATAGTGGTGTAGTCAAATAGTTTTCATCTAACTCATGAAATTTTTGGCTGGGGGGAAAAGAGAAGTTTGGTGAGCGTTGATAATTATGTTGGGTCTCTGTTATGTTTATGAGCCGACAAGCGGTGTACATGACTCGCCATATTTTAGACTGTTTCCACGTCACATCAATTACACACACACACACACTCTCTCTCTCTCTCTCTCTCTCTCTCTCTCTCTCTCTCTCTCTCTCTCTCTCTCTCGCTCTCTCTCTCATTCCTAAAGGTCCTGATAGTTTTGGCAATTCATTATTTGTCATTTTTATTGTTTTATTTGATATAACTTTTCCTGTATTTATTTTATTTGAGAGAGAGAGAGAGAGAGAGAGAGAGAGAGAGAGAGAGAGAGAGAGAGAGAGAGAGAGAGAGAGAGAGAGAGAGAGAGACCCACCCAACTACACAGTAAGCGAGTCCATTTTCTTTATGTCACCGTGGACAAGGTCTGGTTCTGATGACCGGGTCCTACCATAAACACAGTGCCAACACCAGCAGTCAACATCACCACCTCCCTGGAATAACACTATTAAACTTTACCAGACGAGTGTACAGTCCCCTTCACTTGTGTGTTTACAGGGGCTCGTCATATAAACATTCCCACAAGTCATTATCATTGAGATATTTGTTTTAATATCGTTTTACTTTGATTCCATGGTATGTTTATTATTGTGAGTTTCCTTCTTCCGTTGAATGTAAAACAAACAAACACAGCGTTGTCACACTGCACAAAACCTGACGTGTTCTTGTAAACGCCCTAGTGACAGGGACTGTACCATAAAAACAGCAACAACAATGGCCTCTATGTAAAAACTTCGTCTGTTCTGCAATATAACTCGAGCGTTTGATATCGTCTGGTGTTTCTCTTCATTACGCCAGATGCTCGCTTGTATTTTTTTGTAAGTTTCGAAGGTATTTTATGGTTAATTAATTACACACTTATGGAGGATTTACCGATGGAACTTTCCCCATCTTCTGTCTAGTATGGCGCTTTATCGCACTTCAGATGTAAACAAATACGGCAGGGTTTTATTTTAGGGTTAAATAAAGTTGATTTCTTAGATATTTGTTTCTTATTTTGACTAATGGGATAAACTATTTTGTTTATAAGTAAGCTTTAAAAATATGAAATCTTGGAAAATTGAGCGTTTGAGTGTCCTAAAATTCTCAACAAAAGGAAATTCAACAGGAGAGGAAATCATCCATACATACTGGGAATGTATAGTACAGCCCTGTGTCACCAGAGCAACGTGGGCCAAGGAGTTCAAGAGGAGGTGCCAGTGCCTTGGGTGACACCTTGTCTAGGGGTTAAGATTGAAAAATTAAATATGACTTATGGTTTTGCCTTTTTATCATAATTATACGTAGTTTGTAAAGTTTTTGAGCTGCTCTTCATATGGCGTGAATAATTATCCACTTATAGACAGTACACCAGATGAACATTCACTAGCCTGTGTGGTGATCCCATCTGACACGAACACGAAAGACACGCCATATTCCTTTATTTTTTCGACTAATCCAACTCCTGGACGAAATTCCATATATTTGCTTTATCTCAGACGTAATCATTAAGACGTTTAATGTACGTCTCGCCAGCTGGGAATCGACGAGTTAAATTGTAATTTAGTAAGATGGCGACACGACAGAGGCGAGTGAGTTACATCGCAGTATAGTAAGTTGGCGACATGACAGAAATTCGATGGCCATCTATAGCCCAGACGTGTAATATCCTCACTCAGCCGCCAACAAGTATATTGGTATTGGTCAATAATGTGCACACGTGGAGCTCGATATAGCCTCTAAGTCAGTCCTCGTCGCCTACCGTAAAAACGACACCGGCGCAAGTAATGAACAGCGTCTGGCATCTCTCTCCACCATGTAATGACACGTTTATGAGAAGTACGCCAGACTAACGTTCGTTCTCTTTATTTTTTCATACCTGTAGTGACTCTCTTTATGGTACGACTTTTATACCTGTACCGTAAAAAACAATGGTGGCCTGAACACTGACAGCCTTCCCTTCAACCCCGCAATAACTATGCTCACGGAAATGGCCGCCAGGTGAATAAATGTTCAACAGTAACATACCAGGAATAGCGTTCAGTATTAATAGCACAAGGCGTACGGGTCATTAGTAAAACACAGATAATCAGAATTACCTAATAGTCATCAGAAGTGAAGAAAGTGTTCACCAGTAGACAACAATACCCGTCGACCAGAGCTTCATGACCCTCCCCTAACTCATACCTTTCCCCTTGACGTATGGACAAGGAACTTAATCAAAGGAGACTTAGAAAAATGGCAGAATAAATCCCTCTTTCCCTTAACTGCCCATCCATCCAGCCGAAGCTCAGACTACAAGTCCCCACTACCCTTCCTCTCTCACTTTTTTCCAATATTACAAATACCGAAGATGAAAAATGTTTGGACCTCGTATGGTAGATATCAAGGACTTCCGTTGTGGAATTTTGATATAGTATCTAAAGCTATTCCAACTATGTAAAATAAAACGATTATTTTTCAGAAAAATGTCTATAATGTTCACAATCTTGTGGGATAATTATTTTCGTTGTTAACCTCTAACTCACAAGTAAATAAAATATATTGATTAATAATACTCTTGTTGTATTATACACTAAGTAAATTAAACCCGGAACCTTCTTGTGTAAATTTTCCATTTGTAGTAAAAGAATTAGAAGCAATAAGAAGTGTTAATAATATAACTAGAAGCACAGGACATATATATTTAGACACTACAAACAAACAATGAAGGCTGAAAAAAAAAGAAAACTAGGAAGAGAGAAAGAAAAAAATCAGTCTTCTCTGGAAAAACAAAAACTGGCATTCACGCACGTACACACACGCCCCCCCCCCCCCACACACAGATGATGAGTGTTGCTATAATTATCCTTACCCATTGTACATTTTGATAGGTCCTGCCAATATCACAATCTAACATGTTAAGTGAAGAAACTAATCAACACACCTTGACTAAAACACTCCGTAAATGTTCAAGATAGTCGGAACATATTAACTCACACATACGTCTTCTGTTAACATTATATTCAGTTCAGAGTCACTCGTGTTAACTGCCCCTAGACTTGTTCATTCGGTGCAGCTTGTTGTTGGCCACAGATTACAATAGATTCCGTTACTTATCCTAGAATTAAGTTAGATTTATAGCTAATTACCGTTGCTTAATTTGGTTAACGCTAATTTGATATCCACCATACATATATAGCTCTTGTTTTATGTACGAGTATTTTAGTAGCCATCAATTTATTGTTATTTGACTTTGGAAATTATAATGTGTATATATTTATTCAGAATGAACTTAAAGCATTTTATTCTCAGAAACAGATTCATAAATTTGTTACGTAATACGAACAAACAACGCTCTTATTATTCTGAAGAAATAAATGTAAAAAAAAATATTTGCGACCTGAAATTCATCAGGATGTAGTTACTTCACTCAGGCTGAAATAATAATGGTTGTAACATCAACTAACATTCTAGAGCTGTCCACTTTCAGCCTCCGCTCCAAAAATTATACCCGTGATAAATGGTGACATAATCATGAAGAAGAGTCACACTAATCTCTAGACATGTGTTGGGGTGTATCCGGCCTACAGCACTGGTTAGTTTTATGCCATTCACTACACTTCTGCTGTACGGACACACCATGACTCAAGCGACGCGCAAACTGACGTAATCTTGACGTTGAGTGCATCTGCAACGCTGCTGGTGTTGTGTTATGGTGATGATGGTGGTCTGTGTGTCTGTCTGTCAGGAAGTACCGTGATAGGGTTGTCTCATTTTACTCCTGATTATTATGTTTTACTTATAATCCTCATGTACATAAAGCTTGTTCGCCATGGTGTGGGTGACCTTGTGTGTGTGACCGTGTGTGTGTGGGTAAACATGTATGGGCTTCAATGTGTGGGCGACCGTGTTGTTGTGAATGACTGATGAATAAATAAAAGAGAGATACACATTGTTTTAATTCATTGTTGAGTTAAGTCTAAGGAGGGAGTTTATCCTGACAGGTGAAAACAATCAAGAGTTGAGCAGAAGCACGAATATCCTGTCTTGATTGGAGTTACTGAGTGAAAAAAAGAAAGACGTTCTCATTCTCTCAAACTATTTTCCTTGTCTCTTTTGTCAAGTGATGAAAGTAAGAGAAAACTATCTTGATGAGACAGATATAGAAAATATAAAATATTTTTTTAACTTCTTTCTTCCTTTACCCACAACGTATTCTGTGTTCGTTCGGTTTTATTAAGGCAAATTAGAGAAAAAAATTGTCTGTTTTATAATTCTTAAGAGATTATGTATCTTTTCGTTCTGCCACACACAAACCAAAGAGAAACAACCTCTTCATTAATCCTAGTCTATCATGCTATTACAAACAAAAGAAACAAAACAAAAAAAATTCGTATCATGTTACTATGTCTCTGTTTAATTAACATTTTCAGGATAAACATTTTGAGTTGGCAAGGTGTTTCCCTTCCCTCCCTTCGTTCTTATCTGTTTATCAATCTGTTTATCTCACCCTCTCTCCTCCCTCTTCATGGTAACACTGAGAGGCTTCGGTTCAGGGAAGCTTACGTAAGTAGGGAACATAACCCGTTTAAGCACAGTGAAGATGGTTTACGTACAAGCTGATAGAGTGACTAACTTACAAACAGCTCTCACCAGCCGACACATGAGTACATGCTGTTATATACACTGAGGTTATAGTTAGTTGTGATATTTATCAATGTGTTTTAAATTTATATTGCAAATTATAATGAAAATGATTACAATTACATTAAAAGTAATAGATAAGACCTAACCAACAAGAGCGGGATATTCGTGTGTGCACATTACAGGTAACTAAAGTCAACAAATTTCCTTATCAACAGTTGCGTGCAGTAAACTTGTGCAGTCTGATCAGTTACCTCCGAACAAAGAGTTATGGTAAAAGATATTATGAAAGCCAACTCTCTATACACCAATAGAAACAAACACGTGTGCAAAATTATACCTCCGCTAGAGAGAATGGATGACTTGTGCCTAAAGGACAGTTGGACAGTCACCATCCTGTCTTCCTGCACCACTAGTAATCTTGGGACTGTATAACTTCGTATGACGCTATAATATTATTACTTCTCTTCAACAGCTAAGGTCTGTAACCAAGTAGCAAGACTACATAAGAACATAAGAACATAAGAATGGAGGAAACTGCAGCGGGCCTATTGGCCCATACTGGGCAGTCCCGTTGACACAATTACATCTCGTGGTTGTACAAGATAGATTTGTGAAAGCTATGTCGAGAGAGTGATGATTACTGTGTATTTATGAGGTTAAAGGATATAAAATTATGGTAAAAGTAAGAATGTGTAGCTTGAATGTCCAGTAAGACCATCCTCACCCATAGTAACACAAGAGCGATAAAACTCTACGGACTCCGCGACTCGCATTTCACTTACTGGCAACAAAAAGACTGAGAGTTCGCTAGTGATAAAACACCTTCTACAGATCGCTCTCAATCTCCCCTTCGTCTCCCACTTATAAATTATTTCACATCCTCTCGGTCCTGCCTCTAATTCATTCCCCTCAACTTGTCATTCGTGGGTTGCTAAAGAGAGGCGACTACAAATACAAATGTTAAGACTATCGATTTCTCTTTTTGCATTTTTAATGTGGATAATTATCGTTTAGAAACAGATAACAAAATTAAGTTAAAAGGACAATTTAGAGAAAAAATCTGATTATATTGATGTTGTTTTCTTTCATTCATTCGGACAATCACTACCACATACCATTATAAAGTCAGTAGTTACACTTGTTAAATTTGAAAACACGAGATATTTGACGGCATCCGACCAAAGACTATTATTACTGCTAGAATTATTAACTAAAGTACATAAGCATTTTATAGCAATAACGTATCTCTGGTAAATATATGGCTCTACTAGTATTAATAGGTTGTCTCCTAGTATGTAGACCATAAGATTTTAATGATGTTTGACAATTCAGCTCTTCAGACACCAACATATATGACAACCTCGTGATTATTATTTTTTCTTCAAATTATAAGTTTTAGAAGGAAAACAAATGATACAGAAGAACAAACACTATAAAGCGTTACTATATGTAGGTAGCGAAGATTAATTCTCAAAGGACATAAACTTCGCGAAGGAAAGAGGTTATTAGGCCTTACTCCTCTACCTTGATAGTATGAGGAAATAAATTCTTAAATATTAGTTACCTCTAAAGAAAAAGAGAATGGAAAAATGGCTGTGATAAGTCTATGGTGTGGCGTTGAGTCCCTTGAACCGTCGACCACAGTAACACCATAACGATGATTCATGGCTCACAATATTCCCAAGACCATTGATCCATTTTAACATGAAATAAAAACTCATGTTAATTAAAACGAGATGTACTGGATGTGTTCCCGTTATCAATAATGAACTATTCCATTAGTGTTATTGACTCGTTAGCTTTTAAACCGCTCGGTAATTGGAAAAAATAGAGTGTCATTTCATCATCTACTGACCCAAGTATTGCGACATATTTTTAGGAGTAATTACTGCATTACTTAGAGGTGATTTTAACGTAGTTAAATGTTAGCCATATGATGATACTGAAGATTGTTAAATGTTTGTTGTATCCTACACACACACACACACACACACACACACACACACACACACACATACACATACACACACACACACACACACACACACACACACACACACACACACACACACACACACACACACACACACACACTTTATTAGGACTAGGTAAATACGTATACGATAAGAATGTGTAGTTTGAATGTCCAATAGGACCATCCTCACCCACAGACGCACAACCGCGATAAAACTCTACGGACTCCTCGACCCACATTTCACTTACTGGCGACCAAAAGACAGAGATCGCCATCGAAAAAACACCTTCCACATATCGCTCTCATTCTCCCCTTCGTCTCCCATTTATAAATTATTTCACGTCCTCTCGGTCCTGCCTCTAATTCATTCCCCTCAACTTGTGATTCGTGGGTTGCAAAAGAGAGATTCATTTCAATTTATTCCTAGATGTAATTATTATTATATTTTTTTGCAATGGCACCAATAAATTATCGCCTATTACTCTAACTTGTCAATCACACATTTGATATTCAACGGTAGATAAGCAATGAGTAAAAGATATTGATCCATTTGACTTTTATATGTAGCCTTTATCTTAACACGATTAGAAAGATTGTGAGACAGGCTATTGTCTCAGCCTGATAAGGTACAAGATAGCAACGTAGTCAATTGCTTTTTTTTGGCTTTTCCAGCAAAATTGTGTCATAGATTTTCACAGTTTTTTGTATGACACTTTATTATTCATTCTAAAGAGAGATAAACTACCCGAGTCACATACAGCGCTCTATTCCTTATCACTCTACATAATTATATCAAGTTTTTCACACAAATCAATGATCAGAGGTCAGAGACTATGAATATTATCTATGTTTATTATTCATCTCCTCACCAGACTCCCTCAAGTTTCTTATCTGACGACAGGAAATAATGATACATCTCAACATTGTCAACTTCATAAAGACTGGGTACATCCCCCTTAAGGAGAAAAATAAATGACAGTAAAATATACAACACTTAGGCTAATTTGTATTCTTTTGCAAGTAGGTTCTGCTCTCAAATATGCACAAATTAAAAAAAAAGGTAGATCACGCATTACAGCATTACATTTCCCTGAGTTTCAGTACTTTCTTATTTTTCCAATCTTTCTTCGATATAGATTTTATAGTAATATTCTGACTGTGATTGAAAAAAACAATAGTGATAAAGATTTATACTCAGACCACTAGAGCTGCTAACACTACTGTCCTCCACCTGGTCCCTGTGAGTGTCTGTTTATGTTCAGTGATTGAGAGAAATGTGAAAATGTGAAGAGGCGACATAAAGTAACTCAGAATACACGAACAATGGCAGGTTTATCTGGCCCAAACCTAGACAATTGAAGTGAATTGTATACCTGTGATCTTTAGGCTGACATGTGGCTGCTTACTGGATATTGGCAATGATCACAGTAACAATTTAATCCACAAATTAAACTTGCTAGTCCTAAATCTTGACTTTTAGTGTCCACGAACTATCAGTATAGAAACTCGTGTTCTTCTGCCCATTTTCGTTCTCTGGGAAGTGGAAAAAAAATGGGAAACTAGACATTTTTACGGGACTTTTAGAATTTATTGCATCATCAAACTAGGATTTACTGGTCAGGTTTGCATCTAAGAACACGAGATCCGCCAGAGGCACAGTTACCTTCTCTCATACACACGTCTCCTTCACACACACACACACACACACAGGCCCATATACATTTTTTTTCAATGCAAACTTGTATCTAACATAAAGTAACATAACGTAACCTAATACTCAACATACGCAACCTGATACTCCACATACGTAACATAATACGGAAAATTTTCAAAGGGTGTTTTTTCAGAGTTTTAGATTCGACACATTAACTACATATATATATATATATATATATATATATATATATATATATATATATATATATATATATATATATATATATATATATATATATATATATATATATATATATATATATATATATATATATAACCTGTGTCCATCAAAGTGCATTTTTTCTTTCAACAACCAAAAATTTGTTAATGACAACAGAGACATGTCTACTAAATACTGGTAATGTGTGGGTTGTGTTACACCACCATAAGCCTAGCCAGTATAATGACTCCTGTTATTGCCACTCGTGACCACCGCTTCGTTTTGTACTTTTTCTGTTGTCATCCTGTAATAATCGTTCCAACATTTTGTCCTCCTGTATCAGTTTTGTAATGGCCAAAAGGTTTTTTTTTTAGGGGGGGTGGGGTTGTATTCGCTATTTTTGTTGTTAATGTTATTGATGATCGTACACGTCTTGTTTCTCTGTTGGAAGACAACAATGTTTTTAAATCTTTTTTTTTTAGTAACTTAGGACTATTATTATATTTGACTTATTTCTTATGGTTTATCTAAAAAAAAGAAACTATCTACATCGTTCTTTCGTTCTGTTAAATGTTTCATAATTCTCTGTAAATTATAGACCTTTCAGTCACGTATGTTTTGTTTTACTCGCCAATATTTAGTGTTGTGGCATCGAACACCCAGATGACACGCAATATGGCTGTCGATGTCTAATAATTGACTGGTTTTTTTTCTGAATATTTTAACGTGGATAATGGACACTATACCAGCTAATGACTATAACATCAAGATTTCAACACACAATCTTCATACTAGACTTTCACTGAAGGTAAGCTTATTATTTCTTCTTTGTAGGGAAAATAAACTCCACTCTTTACACAATAATGGTGAACTGTTACACACACACACACACACACACACACACACACACACACACACACACACACACACACCTGTTGCACTATAACCTAAAGTGTATATGAGGGTTTATACTAATGCATGGAAAGCCGGAAAGCACTGTGTTTATCTTTAGTATCTAACAGGTCTCTCAGTTCTTATCTGAGGTGGGTTAGGTTAGGTTACAATAACAATTCATTCAGTAGTCAGTTCCTACTTCTGGCTCTCCACTACTAACCTTCTGTCACCTTCACTCAAGTAATCCTTCAACCCATAAGCTATAACACGGCTTAATTCATTCAGTGGCCCGTGATATCTCCCAAACATGAGGCAGAGTTTGTCAATAAAGGTCTCCAATGGTCTTTTCTCTTAAGTCACTTAATTACCTCCCATTATCTGACCTCAGAGTGGGTGTACAGTGTAGTTATGATCTCCACCTAAACCTGTATCACCATAGTCAATAAACGGAATTGATGTCTGTTTATCATTATTACTTAAAAAAAATGTCTAAATTGGTTTACATATGATAGGTTTTTCATTATACATCTACATTTTATTCTTCATCTGTGTTGATAACTTGATATGAAACAGAGAAGGAAGACTTTTTTTTATCTTTGCAAGCGAATAGAAATAAGCCATAAGACATAATTAAAGATATTCTTCATCAACATTATCCACAGCGTCTTCACCCACAAGTTCGTTCATGTCTGGTACTTTAAAGACTATAATAATTTTAAATAATATGATAACCAATGTATAATTCTATCATCTATATACTGTAACAATATAACCTGGAACATTTTATAGACTATTTCATGTAATATTATGATACATGATATAGATGATTGTGCCAAAACATACATATATGTACCAAATTAACAAGATATTATGCGACAGGTAAAGGGATTTCTGCAGGTGTAAACACAGGTAGACACTCTAGATTAATAATTCATTATACATTAATAATGACGGTATTCATCTTGGAATTTTTAGGGTGACTGAGTTAAATATATGTTGAGTTTGTTTTCCTATCTTACGAAATTAATAAGAAAATATTTATGGCGGATTATATTATGAGGACAAATGAAGCGCATGTTAAGTGTGTAGTGTGGAGACAAGTAGAGTGCATGTTAAGTGTGTGGTGAGGGGACAACGGGAGTGCAAGGTGTGGGAGTGTACTTATCAAGAACAGCCACAGCAGAGAAGGGTTAGTGGCTGTGTGTGTGCGTGTGTGTGTGTGTGTGTGTGTGTGTGTGTGTGTGTGTGTGCGTGTGTGTGTGTGTGTGTATCAAAGGGGAGCTCAGTGCACCCAGCACAAGCCACTGGAGTTTAAGCTGATAATTGGAAAGGGAAAACAGAAAGCATGGATGAGAAGGAGGGCAACTAAGTAATGGACGAACGTAGAGTAGAGAAGAGAGGGAGAAGAATAGAGGAGAAGAGAGGAGAAAGTATAGAAGAGAGAAATGAGGAGAAAATTAAGAGAGCACGCAACTGAGGGAAAACGGAAAGATTTTATTAACTTTTGTTATTTATTTTTGGCACAGTGAAGGAGTTACATAAGAAACT
Organism: Homarus americanus; assembly: GCF_018991925.1. Taxonomy (NCBI): domain Eukaryota; kingdom Metazoa; phylum Arthropoda; class Malacostraca; order Decapoda; family Nephropidae; genus Homarus; species Homarus americanus. The sequence goes on from NW_024736097.1 coordinate 734,311, forward strand.
AGGAAAAAGGAAGAAAAACAAAACAATAGTGAAATAATAAGGAAGAAACTAAAGAGGAAATTAATAAATCAACTTTAAAAGGGTAAGGTTATTTATGTGAAGGAAAACGATCTTCCAGCTGGCCAGACACTCGGATAAAGACAGGTGAGGTGAGGTGAGATAATGGTGTCAGGGGTGGTGAGGGGATAGTGGTGTCAGTGATGGTGAAGATGAGAGTGATAAAGGTGTCAGGGGTGAATGTTGAAGGTGTTAGTAGTGTAGATAGAATATTCTGGAGACCTTCACACAGCAAGGGAGGAGAGAGTGTATAAACCACTTCAGAAGATGAAGAGTGGAAAGGTAACCAAAAAGTGATATATATTTCCTGTGAGATTGATGCAGACAGCTGGACAAACAGGAGTTGAATGATGAACGAAGCTGAATCTAATGTGTGCTTTGGGAAACGAGAGATACCGACTGAATGATGGAATGAAGTATTAACCCTCAAAATGAAAAGGGAAAGGACATAAAGACATTAATTTAGGAAGGAAATGGAAAGGTTGACGACTATATAGTAAGGCAGTGGTATGGAAGGGGAAGAGGCACAGGGGATGGGATATATAGAGTAGGACAAATAATAAAGGAAGGATAGGAATTCAGGTATAGATTTGACGTTCAGTTTCATACACCTTGAGCAGACACATGAATCTGTTCTGAGAGAATTTATACTTGGATGGTGGTGAAGAAAGAGGCGTTAGGTTAGGTTGGGTTGGGTAAGGTTGGGTTGGGTTGGGTTGGGTTAGGTTAGGTTGGGTTGGGTTAGGTTAGGTTGAGGCAATGTATAATAAAGTCAGCAGGGATATGACAGAGAAGGAATTGATAAAAGAAAATCTTGGGTTCAGTTGACTTAGTACTTGTGGTGGAGTCGGTAAGTTACACATACCATCGTTGGAGTAGTCTGATATCTTTGATGAGTAAACTTGGAAAAGACAGAGATGATGCGGGTGTCAGAGTGAATGATCAAGATTAAAAAAAGAAACGAATTAGTTGTGGTAATCCTTAGGTATACAGGTGAAAGAGACAATTAGTGAAGCATGGTGATAATAACTAGGAGGTCAAGAACAGGTAAAATGGTGATGGATTAGCATGGAGGAAAAAAAAGGGTAATTAGAATCATGTGTTAGAAAATTATAAAAGAAACAAAAGGAAAAAAAAATACTATAGACGTGTGTGATACTGGCCTGTAGCGTTGGTTCAGGAGCAGTCACATTAACAAAGGCAAGAGGGTAGGCTGCAGGTGGAGTATAAATGGAGGGGATGAGAAGGAGGCTGGCGAGGATTCAAAGAGAGAGAGAGAGAGAGAGAGAGAGAGAGAGAGAGAGAGAGAGAGAGAGAGAGAGAGAGAGAGAGAGAGAGAGAGAGAGAGAGAGAGAGAGAGAGAAAGAAAGAAAGAAAGAAAGAAAGAAAGAAAGAAAGAAAGAAAGAAAGAAAGAAAGAAAGAAAGAAGAAGAATTTTAGAGGAAAGCTATTTGATGGTAAAGAGGAGAGTGTAGAACATAGAAATGGATGGCAGAACGAGAGAGAGAGAGAGAGAGAGAGAGAGAGAGAGAGAGAGAGAGAGAGAGAGATATGAACGGATAACAACATTGCATCATGTAAAAGTGAGTGTGTAGTGTGTAAGTGTATAGTGTAAAGAAAAGGTGGAGTACATGATAGGCAAATGTCCTTCGGTGTGTTTTAAAGCTTTTTCATATTGTATTTCTTTTACTATCCGTCTCCCCTGACCTCCTATATACTCTCTCCACTGTTCACTCTCTCCCTCTCTATTTCTCCTTCTCTGGCCTGACACTCTTTCCTCATCCTTCACTCTTACCCTCTCTCTATCTTTCTATCTTTCCATCCATTTCTCATCCTTTCCTCTACCCCTCTTCGTCTACTTCCCCGAACTCTTCATTCTTCTCCTGTTCCTCTACTTCTCCAGCTCTTCACTCTACCCCTCTTCGTCTTCTTCCCCAGCTCTTCATTCTTCCCCTCTTCGTCTTCTTCCCCAGCTCTTCCCTCTTCCCCTCTTCGTCTTCTTCCCCAGCTCTTCCCTCTGCACTATCTGTTATCCACCCATCTTCCGTTTCCTTCCTCCCTTTACCTCTCTCTCCCTTCCCTTTCCTGTTTCTTTCTTTACCCTCGACTTGCTCCTCCTCTCTCTCTCTCTCTCTCTCTGTACTCTCCACAGTCTCTCCTTCCCCCTTTGGTCCCTTCCTCAACCTCTTAAAACTTCTCCCTAATCTCTCTGGCCCTCTCCATTTTCTACCCCTCTCCCTCCCTATCTCTCTCAGTTTACCCCACACCTCTCATCTCCCCGTCTCCCCCTCTCTCCCCCGCTACTGCTAACTAATGACTCCAGTTACTGCATAATTGCCTCTTGGAAATATTTGCATAATGTCCCTGTGTAAAAATTTTGATCTTAAATGCGTTCTTTTATGTGAAGGAAAAAAGGAAAAATTTAATTCTTATTATTTTAATTGTATGTTAAGATTTATAGTCTTTTCCTGTAATAAAATATTCACGTGTGTGTGTATATATATATATATATATATATATATATATATATATATATATATATATATATATATATATATATATATATATATATATATATATATATATATATATATATGTGTGTGTGTGTGTGTGTGTGTGTGTGTGTGTATGTGTGTGTGTGTGTGTTTGACATAACTTAGTTCATCCCTACAGTTGACCTGGGTTCACTAGAGACAGCGCTGTGATCTGCTCATTACCGAAGCCTTGCCTTGCTAGTCAGCTTAGGTCAGCCAAGGTCAACACCCGGCTCTAACCAGGTCAATACTACACCGCTTCGTGGCCTGACTCTGAGTGTGGGTGACGGGGGGATGTTAAGAACCACACACACACACGAACACATGCACGCACACACGCACACGCACACACACACTACGCCTAGGTTCCTTGCCTTTTCTCATGACAATTTTCTTGGATGTTCTCATGACTAAGAACTCTTCCTCACTTTTGTTCCTTCTAAATTATTATCTTTCACTGCTCATATTTCAACCAAACTAAATAAAGAATTAACAAATGAAGAATAAGTAACATAGATTTGTTTTTTTAAGTAAAAGTTGTTATGCGGTGACATGGAGGTAGTAGGGGCGGGTGAGATGGGAGGGTGAGATGGGAGGGTGAGATGGGAGGGTGAGATGGGAGGGTGAGATGGGAGGGTGAGATGGGAGGGTGAGATGGGAGGGGTGAGATGGGAGGGTGAGATGGGAGGGGTGAGATGGGAGGGTGAGATGGGAGGGTGAGATGGGAGGGGTGAGATGGGAGGTGAGATGGATGGGAGGGTGAGATGGAGATGGAGGTGAGATGAGGGAGGGTGAGATGGGAGGGTAAGATGGGAGGGTGAGATGGGAGGTGAGATGGGTGAGATGGGAGGGTGAGATGGGAGGGTGAGATGGGAGGGTGAGATGGAGGGAATGGGAAGATGGGGAGGGGGAAGAGACAACAATAAAGAGCAAAAACAATAACCACAATAACATTAAAGAACGACAAACAACAACAACACCAACAAACACAACAGCTTCGGTGGAACAAGACATCACAAGGGAGGAAACTTATGAAAACTTCTAAAGTTGTATTTATGTTCCTTAAACAAAGTGTGTTTTAGATGAATAAGTTAATATATTAGTGTACGTGTGTGTGTGTGTGTGTGTGTGCGCGCGCGTGTGTGTGTGTGTGTCCTCCTTCCCTTTCTCTTCCTCCCTTTCTTACCCCTCCCATTCCCCTCTTCCTCATCCTCTTCCCCCTCTTCTTCCCTTCCTCCTCCTCCCTTTCCCTTCTACTCTCTCTTTCATTCCCCCCAATCCCCTTATTTACGGTAACAGGTCACAATAGGTCACACAGCCGCTAAGCCATCGCTCATCTTTATACAACAACACACCTCACTGTGACAGATGACAGAGGAGAGGTAGGGAGGATTATACTCTCTACCCTGGTCAGTCAGTATTAACGAGTCAGTATGATTTACCTGTACTGCCACTCACTACCTGGTCCACCCTCAGGTTAATGATTACTGTGACTGACGGTCCATCCTCATTATAATAAGAAAAATTACGTTTTAGCGAAAAAATATTCCTATATTGCTACTCCAGGAACACAATATCATATGTTATGTTAGAGGACTGAGAGGTGTGTGTGTGTGTGTGTGTGTGTGTGTGTGTGTGTGTGTGTGTGTGTGTGTGTGTGTGTTATATACTCTATTGACTTTCAAGGTTAAAATTCTCACAAAAAAAGTATCCCGTGTAAAGTTGCTGAGACTAAATTTCGACCTGCATTTATAATAAGACAATTTATGCCGCCTCGTTGCTATTGTTCACATACTGTAGCCGTACGTGAGGCCCAGTCCGGGAAAACGGTGGTGCACTTTCTTAAGCGAGTTTCACACTATATCTACACCCTGATTATTTATAAGTGTACTTAACGCTATAAGTACTCGCTGATTATTAATAAATACCTTACATCATAATTACAGTGTCCTGATTTGTTTTTAAATTGTTCGTGTATTTATGATTAAGACTTTTAATAACAGCAACACAGAAAGACTAGAGTTCGTCTTTCAAGGCTGCTGAAACACTCGTATAACATTCTAACACATTAACCAGTCTTATTTTATGATTTAACCACTATTTCGTGCATTTTTTACTTACATTACCTTTTGAATCAGTTAATTTTTTAAGTTTGCTTACATAAACACTTACAAGTATTTAAACAAGTGTAGTAGACTCATTTAATGGTATTTTTACCACTAAAACACATATGAAATATTTGACCTATTCAAACATTAATAGTATTTAAGTCTATATTGCTTCTGCACGCCAAGACACTTAAGTTCCTTATACTTACAAACTATAAAATCTTATAGCAAATAGATCCTTATGAGACTATATGTTTTAAACTCTAATAGCACTTAAAATACTTACTTTTAAACCCAGAACTTAAGCTATCACATCACTTTAGGCACTCATAAGACCAATACAGTACTTATAAACGTATAATTCTTTAAAAAAAACCCTATAGCACTTCATAGCAAATATACTAACACTACTACTTAACATTATAACACTATACCATTTACTTATAACCTTCTCAATTTTTAACATTTGTTTTAAAAATGATTGACTAAGCTACTTCATCCTTGGAGACCTACGACAGTTTTTGTTTCACCAGCGTCAACAATACGCGAGGCTGTTAGAAAAAGTTCAGGATGGTAGGTAGAAAATGCACGGGGGAACACAATACAACTTTGATGTCTGTAGAACCACAAAAGCAACTCACACTGAAATTTTTTGAAGCTGAGAAATAAAACTTTTAGGTTCAATTTTTTACTAAAATACTCTAGTTCTTTTCCATTTCACTATTTTATAATAATTTTCACAATACATCAAAAAGATTCTTTATAACCACTTAGTATAAATCTTCTATACTTATATAAATGTAATACTTAAATACTTCACATCTAAAACACCTTAACACTTATACACTTAAACACTTATAGAAAAAAGTAATAATCAGAGCAAGAGAAGAATGTAGATTGTCGTGTTCTATCGCCACTGGTCTGAAACCCAATCAAGTTCAAGAGCTATGACTGGAATACTGAACTGCTGTACTCTCTCTCTCTCTTCTGGGGATGTGTCTCTTTTTGTGGGAATGTGTGTGTGTGTGTGTGTGTGTGTGTGTGTGTGTGTGTGTGTGTGTGTGTGTGATTGATACGTTTATTGATATACAAAAAACATTAATACATCTCAAAGGGATGTGTGTGTGTTCGATTTATGACATATATATCTGTGATTTATATTATGTACTCGCACATTTACATGGAAGTTTGTGACCGAGATTTACCTCTGTGGTTAATGTAAACAGTGAGAGAGAAAGAACAAGAGAAAAAGGAATAAAACCAGACGACCACTGACAGACACACAAGCAACGAGTTTTGTTGACTTTTTCCATTTATTTTTATCCTCGTTCACACAACAGGATTATTCTTGGTTCCTGTGACTCTTTCTCTCCATACGAGCCCGAGGAACTTTTATCCATGTTATATATATATATATATATATATATATATATATATATATACTGTATATAAATCCGTCCTCTCGAGGTGATTCTCCGCACTACTTAACATTTAAGATTCATTTGCTTCAGTGATTCATCAAGGAGCGTCTTGGTGATAATAAACCAGTCTCTGGGATTGTATAATATCCATCATCCTCATTACCATCATCAGCCTGTATCACCGCCAGTGGCTCAACACCTCCCTCATTAAAGAAGTTAACCTGAGTCATCACTCTCCATTGTGGTGCTGCCACATATCTTCATTTTGTTATAACCAACCAACCAACCCACCCACCCACGTACAGACGGATATACAGATAATGGTTAATAAGTTTCAGCGGGGTTCAGCCTGCAAGCATAGAAGGCAATGCAATTGGACCTTTTGGTGTCGCTGATCCATAAGGAATGTGTGTGAAAATCTTCTACACTGTTTGTCCTTGGTTGCTATAAGGTAGACATTGAAATTCTGTGTGGCAGGAAACCCAGTGTGTTGCCTCATCGTGTACTCACACCTCACCAGCCCAACACACGACTCAATTCAATGTCGTATCATCTATCGATTTATTTAGTTTAATTCCAAATCTTTAGTTATATCTCTATTTCTTTTCTTTGGTATTTTCTATAGACGGGTAAATTTCTCGTTGAAGATTCCTAATCGATTTATATATATATATATATATATATATATATATATATATATATATATATATATATATATATATATATATATATTTATATATATATATATATTTTGTGTTAATCAACTTGTTATAATGTAATGACCCACCTGGTTTAACATACTGTAACTACCATTAATCTATAAATACCCCCCATTTGCTGAATAGTTTGATGTTCGGGCATGTACAGTCGCCAACTAAAGCCCTGTCGCCTCTCCTCCTGAACCACGAACCCCCAGATTCAGGCTCGTGAACCCGAAGCAGTTGACACTTCTGCATTATTCAGTCCACGGCGACTTCGGATTCACGAGTCTTGAATATTGGGGTTTGTGGAACACCAGAAGAGGCGACAGGGCATTTGTCGGCCACTGTACTTGTAAGTTCCTTATATGTTTTTTACGGTCTATTGTAAATAAGGAGCCGTACATTTTCCATATATAAATTAAAATTTTCGGGATGGTAAAATATTTGTAAATAGCTTTTTAATTCCAACTTCTCTATTTTATGTGCAACTTTACTTCATCTAAAAATACCCAAGACTTTCGAAAATTTATGTCCACGGCCCAAAACTTGAAATCACATTCGCCTTGCGTCCCAAATGGTACAGGTACCTACTTACCACCCCAGCAAGTCGCCCTAGATTCATATCATATTATTAAAAGAAAAAAATCAATCACACAATTTCTTCCATATTTATTTTGTCTGAACAAAGTTAAATTGTTTAAATACACACATCAAAACAACAAACAGAAGCGTTGACTCAATTTCTTTGCTGAAAATACTAATTTATTCAGATTAACAAAAATATAACCATCATTGTTTGTTCGGCTGATTGTTAATACAAAAGCCCTCCTACTCTTTAGTGGCTTCCATGATGCTGTTGCACCTTAATGATCATGTGATCCAATCTTGGTAAATTCTTGAAGGAGAGAGCGCAGCGCAGATCCTACTGAGGATCAAGTCTACGTCTTGCCTTGATCTTGATGACCACGAGGCTGGAGAGTCCTGCTGCACACAGATACGTCGTAGAGAAAGGCAGCAGAACTTTTCAGTTAACCCTTCAGTTGGGCCCACAAACTTGTACATGGAAGTTGAACAAATTTTTGTCTCTGAACTTGATTTTCCTGGAGAACGATCAGTTCTTCTTGAAACCCAAGGATGTCACTTCAGAGCGAAAGAACACAGGTCTTGGTGCCCAGATCTCATTTCGCCAAACATATTTTGAAACATTCTCAAGTTCAGGCTCTTTGCTTTGATGAAGTTGACGATTTGTATGGTACCCTCGAGAACTGAGTGGAGCTCCGGCTACATTTTTTGCGTTGCTAAGTCTTCTCGATGCAAGAAGCAGTGAACCACGACAACGCTGGGACTAACCTCCTTAACCGGAGCTAAAAATCCAGGTGATATCAAATTCCTGTCCATACTCGACTCAGCATGTCTGGAGAAACAGTGACAATGGCTGCGGTGATTCTTTCCTCTAAGTTCTCTTAAAGGACGAAATCGACTTCTTAATATATTTTCCCAAAAAGATATATATATATATATGTCACCTTTTCCAAAATAAATATGGACACTAGTCACTAACGGGTCTATTTGAAATCAAGGAGAGGCTCGCTAATTCCATTTGGGTGAAGGTGAATTATGCACACGAGTTGGGAAGCCAGATTTCCCGAGAGCTTAAATCACTACCAAGTTTACAGCTGAGGCAACGAGGGTGTGGACGGCCGCCTTAAAATCTTAAGTTTGGACGATATGAAGTTTGGTTGAGCAAGTTGTGATGCTGGAGATTGATGATTGATGGGTACTGGTGGAGAGAGAGAGAGAGAGAGAGAGAGAGAGAGAGAGGGGTGGACACACAAACAAATTAAGAGAAAACCAGGTTTTACTAGTATAAATATATGTTTCATAAAGCAATATTAACTAGCCATATTTACTCTCTCTCTCTCTCTCTCTCTCTCTCTCTCTCTCTCTCTCTCTCTCTCTCAAATAAGGCAAGGCGAAAAATAAACGAGATTCCACAGCACTAAATCCTTTCACCAAGGTACGTTTAGCTGAGGATTATCCGACCAATTACTTCTTCACCCCACAGCAACTGGAAACTTTATCTAGGTTCTCATTGGCTCCGATACTTAATGAAAGCTTTGAGGTGGAGGAACGTGACGGCCAACTGAGCCAAACCTGAAATAATATGGATAATCCGTCGACTTATATATTTTTACAGATATATTTCCCGGGAAGTACTGAGGAGGTGGTGAGGGTTTAGAGAGAGCTGTTGATAGAATTCTCTTTTCTTCTTTCCATCAACATTGTGTTTGATGTTATTATTATTTATTATACAAGATACATATTATTGAGATATTATTACACTTTAACCCTCATCAGTCCCCCCCAGCGATCGAGAAAAAAAAATTTAATTGTTGAACTTCTGATTAAAATGACCTTAACCATTGACCTTGTCCTTACTGAATGGCAAATATAGTTCATCCATAAAGCTTGGTACGACCTGGAGCAGATACGACTGAGCTTATTCTTCATGACATTAATGGCAATGGTTCGGAAACGCGCACACACAAACACACACACACAGAAGGTCATTCCATTCCCTCGCAAACTCCTTCTGGGTCGAGGTATTCATGACTCAGTGGTCTGGTAAGAATAGGAAAGTGGAATGTAAGAGGTGCAAATGAAGAGCATAAAATAATGAAAGAGATGATGGTATTTAATAAAGTTTAAACGCTTCACTTTAAGGGCGCCACTTTTAACATTTATTTGGTTAACGCCAGATGATTTTATTCAGCTCAGAGGGGAGCCCCTACACAAGGGGGGTTAGTAGACCATCTCCACAAGCAATAATTATGATATATAAGATTTTTTGTTTCTGGATGTGATGTGATGTATTCTAGTTTACCGAAGGATGTTAGAGAGTATAGAAGAAAAAAATGAGAGAGGATTATTAATGAAAGGAAAATAGTTTAAACGAATAACTTCATATAAGTGTGTGTGAATTGCAGTAAGTTGTTAAGAGTCACGGTAGTTTATGTCTGTGAATGTTATGTTGTGTTGTTATGTTATGTTATGTTATGTTAAGTTTTAGAGTAAGATGGAAGAGGGAATGACAACTACAAATTCACAGGAATTGAATGTGGATTGAGCAAAAATTTTGAGGCACATCTTCAGTTATGTGCCTCAATGAATACAACTAAATGAAGTAATACCAACACAGTACAGCCACAAGGACAGAGAGAAGTATGGGAGATGTATATATTTCTCCCCTAAAAGTATAATCGCTAAGGAAAGGTCAAGGAGAGGTTTAACTGGAGGCCTTTCTAATCACAGGTTATTCGCAGGCAAGATAACTCTAGAATTTACTTGGTTAGGATATAAGATAATAGAGAAGTAAAAATAAAGTTGACAAGTTAGGGAATAAAAGAATGACATCTGATTTACAAAAGAAACTGAATGTACAATGAAGTAGGAACTGAGGGAGGTGACATAATTATGGAGAATTCTATTCCGAAAAGCTATGGTGGATTAAAAACTATTTAGCGTTCCGTAGAGCATTATGAAAGAGTCCGGAGATGAACTGTGTATAGTCTAAGGTTCCTGACTGTTTAAGTAATGACACAAGTAAGTTACAAAGTTTATTGAAATTTATGATCCGATTCCTGTCTAGCTGTTTAAGAAATTCTAATTGGAAGCTGATCAACACCGCAAACTTTATTATTTCTTATTTTCTTCACAGTTCAGTATATACCTAAAAAAATCTTATTTAGTCGGTTTACAGTCAGTCCTTTTTAATTTATTTGTGATGTTATTTGTAACCCTCAATTCCTCTTATTAACTTTCTTTGCCTACATTTTTTTTTCTAAAGTTATATTTTTGATCCATCTACTTATAACCTAGTTCCTCTTCTGTCCTGTAAGCTTTTCCCCAATATTAAATTATTATATATTTTTTTTTAATGATTCTTTTGCTGTTCTGGGTTTCAATATCATATTCTATCCCTGTGTCTGTTTTGAGCTTCCCGAAATCCCTTCATTTCATCAAACATTTTTCTTTCTAATTTATGAAGTTTTACACTCACTAAAATCATTACTGGAACATGGGCTGACCACAGTCTGCCCCTGGGTAGTGAGTAACGAGTTCCTGGTTGGTAAATTTAGTTTTTTAATTCATCTTTCCCATGTACTACCATGCAAACCTATGCTAACTTTTAAAAATTTCTTGTTGCCTACCGTAATTTTTATAAGTTCTTTTTTCAAATTGGAAGCAGCCATTACTTTTATCGGATGAAACACTCTTACAAAGTCCATCGACCAGATTCACAAATTTCTCTCCCAACCAAGACACCTTCCACAGTTCCTCCTTTCTTTCTAAATTATTCTTCATCTTCAGATAAGTTTCCATCTCAAGTTTCTATTATATAAAAAAAATATTAAGAGGAAAATCATACTCCTATGGTTTATCAAACTAACTCAATAAAGTAGACATATTTTAACGCTCCTGACTTTTAGAAACAACACAAATACTTAATTCTTAAAGTAATGGAAAGGTCACTATTGTATTGAAGAGAATTATATACTTAAGTTCTAATTACTAATCCCATTTCTACCCGGATGTTTCAGAAAATAACTCCTGGAAGCTGATTATACTCATTAGCCTTATTATTTTTCATTTTTGTTCACAGGTTCTGATTGATAAACTGAACTTAATGTATTTTTCATTTCCAACTTCAGTCCTTTAATTACTAATGCATAGATCTTGTTAACCATCTGTGTACCGTTACTCTTCATACTTCTGCCCCAGTTATCTCCATTTATTCATTTTAATTGTTATTATTTTTTACATTTCACTGCAGTTGAGTCCCTTGTCATCATCAGCTTAATCTGTTTATATCCCTTCTTAAGTGCTTTGTGGAGTTCTTTATAAGCCAATTAAAACAGGAAACAGAAAATAATGACTTTGGTAAGAGCAAGAATGAAATCTTATGATTGTTTTTGTAATTTTTTTTTTATACTATGGAAAGTGGTAAACAGAATGCATATGATAATGTAAACAGGAAGAGACTGATAGAAGTGTTGACCTTACAGAATATTACTGAATACTGACAAGACTCATTACGATGGAAGCAGTTTATGTAAGAGTAATGGGATTTAAAACGACTAAAAGATGCATCAGGTGTTATTCTATGCTTTATAGATGAAATAATATGTAAAATATAAGTGACTGGTGACTGTGACAAAGTGACCTACATTACTTGTTATCGTTTATTTTCTTATGTGGGTGATCCTATGCTGAGTCAGGGAGGGAGGGGGGGAGTTTATGAGACAGGCTATAGAGTAAATATTTATGAACATGTAGGTGAAGAATACTAAGGGGTATTTCTTGGAGGCGTAAAGATAGAGTATTTGAAATGCTAAGTTGAATTAAAGGCTGTGGCGTTACTCAATTACCTTTAGGCGTTGTTTAATTGATATGGAAAAGCCCAAGTTAACCGTAAAGTAACACAAGGGGAATAAATAAGGCCTTTAGAGCATTAGTGGGAACAAACAATAAAGTAACACAAGGGAGGGGACTAAATAACCCTTTGAGAACATTAGTGGGAACAATCTGAATATGGAAAGTATAAAGCGACTGTAGGTAGAATATACCATTTATTACTGATGAATGTGAAACTCAGGTGATACACCAAGATTGAAAGCAGGAGATAAAAACAAATATATGAAGATTTAAAGGAGATTTGAGAGAATTGATAGTACGGTCTATCAAGGTAAAAAATATAATGTGTGGAGTTGAAAAGTCTTTAGTGTGTTAAAAGGGCGAGATAACATTAAGATGGCATAGACTTTCTAGGAGTATGGTAGGTCGAAAGCTTCGGTAGGAACAATTTATGACCACATGGGGGTGAGAGAGAGAGAGAGAGAGGAAGAAGAGCGGAAGAGTAATGGACAGATTATTTAGGTGAATGCGTGAGGTCCAGGTAGTGCCACGTTAGGTAATCTTCGAAGAGTGATTGTGAATTATGGTGAATGGAATGCAATCTCGTGTGTGTGTGTGTGTGTGTGTGTGTGTGTAATGAACGAACCTGATGACTTAGCTCAGGATCACCATGAAGCGTTGGGAATCAGTGTTGGATTCTGGAGGCTGACTTTGTTTACTACCTATGTAAGATGAGAATATGAACAAAAATAGCTTTATACATCTGTCTACCTTGCACCATCCTCCTCTGCACCTTTTTAATTCATCCCACGTAAAATATAGAAAAATAATGCATTTAAAAGAACTCAATCATTACTATTACCAGAGACCGATATTGTACAAGCAGATCTATCTATGAGGCGCCTTGATCTTAACATAAGGAACACCGCCTAAGTCCTATATATTTTGACTCTTTTTCAATGATCAGGAGAACCGGAAAACTGTATTTAAATAGCATTGACGTGCGACCTGTCGTCATCACGCTTCACATATAACTATTGTTTCAGGCTTTTTGGTTCGTCGCTGAGTAATCTATATTTCAATATATTGCAGCTTTGATCAGTCAACCCAAAACTCAGCCAATCATTACATCGTTTGAAAGTTTTCAAAACTAATGTTCCTTATCACGTCTCTTTTCTTGTCGTTCAAAGACCTCTCAATGGCGGTGTAATAAATGAATAACTCTGAAAAGCGTGTTCGAGGTAGTGAATGTATAAACCAATATCTTGTGTATACAGTCAGGTGATAATTCTCCTTTCGATTTGTAAGAAGCAGCGGGCAGGAGAGACTTGTTTCATATTTTCGCGATTGAAAATAAATAAATAAATAAATAAATAAATAAATAAGTAAGTTTGGATACTCTGTAGAAGTAAATGTGTGTTCTACATGTGTGTTTGACTCACACTGAATATTATCATTATATATTGCCTACACCCTGGCTATGTGGAAAAAGAATTACTTAAAATTAAGACATCTTATAAGAAACTTTGTTATCGGTCTAACTGTAGTAATACTAGTAGTCAAACAGCTTTATTTGGTAAGTGAACTAATAATATTTACTTGTGAAATAATTAAAATAGAAACACTCACCATCAGAACAATATATTCAGGGTGGGAGGAGAAATAACTGAGACACACACAAGGCTGTAGTTAGTGTAGGCAATATACACGAGCCAGACCGGGAAGGTGTGTCACAATTACGTCCCAACCTTTACTTATGATATACCTTACAAACAAATGAAGCTGCCAGTTTATCTTACGCGTTTATCAGAGCTGAGAGACACTGATACAGACGAGTGTTTATACAGAGACTCACTAAACCATACCATGTAGTATGTAAATCATTAATGTTGTTATGAAACTACGTATTAAAATATCCAATATAGTACGTACAGACAGATTCCTCCTTGTATTGTAGTTTGTCCAAGTTACTCGAATATTCAAGTTATTAATGCAATGTTCCTGTATCATTCAGAACACTTTTAGTATACAGTAGACCTTTACTATGAAGACTTGCAACTAGTAATGTTTGTTTCAACGAATATAAATCGACTTTAGTTCAGGCTTTGTTGATCATAATTGGAGTTGTATTCGTAGTACTAACTTTTAGGTAATAAAATGGCGGCTAAGGTGTGGCTATTGGGGGAGGCTGGAGGCCACGTTGTAAAAAAAAAAGTAGTAGTAGTAGTAATGACAGAAGTAATAGAGGTAATAATAATAATAGTATTAATAGCAGTAGAAATAGTAGTTATAGAACCTTTAATACCACTAATATTAGAGAGAGTTATTATCCTCCTTTCTTTCTCTACTCTTCCCTAACCTCTTCTTCCTTCATTCATTCCTTCCTTTTCTGTCTCTAACTCTTCTCTCCGTCTTCCTTCACCCTCTTCACTACTCCCCCAACCCTTTCCTCCATCACTCCCTCACCTCCTATTTCCCTCTACCCCCTCTCTCTCCTCCTCCTCCTTTCTCCTTTCCTCTAATCCCTCCTTTCTTCCCCTACGCCACCCCTCCAGGTTCCCCATATAAGCATCACAGTCGGCTACGTAAGCTACAATACATCAAGGTAACAATCACAGCAGTTTGCATAAATCAGCAATAAGAGATCCAGAGGCAAACAGTCTGTGGGGAAAGATTAATATCCAGCCGGGGTGTAATGAGTTGTCGGCTGGTGGTGGTGTTGGCAGGACTGGTGGTAGTAGTAGTGGTGGGTGTTGGCAGGACTGGTGGTGGTAGTAGTGGTGGGTGTTGGCAGGACTGGTGGTGGTAATAGTGGTGGGTGTTGGCAGGACTAGTGGTGGTAGTAGTGGTGGGTGTTGGTGGGTGTTGGCAGGACTGGTGGTGGTAGTAGTGGTGATAGTCGTGGTGATAGTGGTGGTGGTGGGGGTAGTGGTGGTGGTGGTAGTAGTGGTGGTGGTGATAGTCGTGGTGATAGTGGTGGTGGTGGGGGTAGTGGTGGTGGTGGTAGTGGTGTTTGTGATGAGGGTGTTGGGAGGAATGGTGGTAGTGAAGTCTGTGTTGATGGTGATGATGTAAGGGGGTGTTGGCAGAACTCATGGTAGCAGGAATGGTGGTGGATAGTAGTGGTGGCAGGAATGATGGTGGTGTTGATGGTGATAGGGGTGATGGTAGGGAGGGAGGGAGGGAGGGAGGAGGAAATTGGAATGTGTGGTGGAGAGCAGGGAAGAGGAGAGAGAGGTAGGGGGAGAAAGGGGAGAGTGAGAGAGGGGGAGAAAGGAGAGAGTGAGAGAGGGGGAGGGGGGGATAAATTAGATTGAAGGAGGGAGAGAGAAAAAAACGGGATAAAGCGGGAAGGGAGTATTTGGAGAACGAACGAGGGAGCGAGAGAGGATCAAAAAGAAATTGAGTTGGAGGAAGAGGAAGAGGAAGAGAGAGAGAGAGAGAGAGAGAGAGAGAGAGAGAGAGAGAGAGAGAGAGAGAGAGAGAGAGAGAGAGAGAGAGAGAGTCACCAAACCAAATACCTCCTACTACCCCTACACTACCCTTACCTATCCTCTCCTTAATCCCTACCTTTACCTATTCCCTAACTTATCCCAACCTATCCCCTATCATAATCTTGTTTATCTATCCCGTACCTTTTCTGACACCATAACACTCCAATAATAATACATTTTCAGAAAATGTAAAAATAAAAACAAAAATGAAGACAAAAATCGAAGTTGCAGTTTTTATTTCCGTTCACTGATCATCAATATAAAACTCTGTGTCCATTAGCTGGGGTGATATGTGTTGGAGCTTTGTGGAACTCATTAAATTATTCATAAACAGGGGGCATTAAGTTATTTAGGTTTCGGGTATAGATCATATTTCATCTTCTATTCTTAATTGTGGTCAATATCTGGGACTGATTTTATCGCGGAGTGTGGGGGTCATCCAGCCACACAAACTAACGTCATCCACCAATGCTGAACATTTCCCAGACTTTATGGGGGGAAAAGGAGGAAAAATCCATGTAGTGTCGCCACCAACCACAGAAAAATACAGGATCTTCTTCGTGATGAAATGAGATTTAGACGCAATTTTGGCAAGGAAATGGTAGTAGGCAATAAAAGCACAGGTTGGCAAAATGAAGAGATGTCCTTGAGACGGTCTGTTAGCTCATACAAGGTTTACTCAGCCGTGTCTTTCATTTATTTGATTTTTTTTTTCTCAGAAGATTTAGAAATATGAATGAAAGTAAAACACAGGTGAGAAGTTTCTAAATGTGTTTACTCTAAAGGGTCAACATTACCTTCATGTTATAATCACAGAAATTTACATGTGTTACTCGACACCAATAAACTGAGGTACACAGTGGTTATAATTCAGTGATGATGAACTGATATCGTTTAGACGTCTATTATTTACTACTAACACGTAAGGATATCCAGGTAGTTCTTGAGGGCTGACTAACTAACAATTTAACTGGCTGACTGACTGACTGATTGACTACCTCCTCTCCGATTGCCAATGGTCGATACTTAGGGAGGGAAGAACCAACCAGATGGACTCTATAGTTTATGTAGCAACGAAAGAAGGTCAAACACGTTACCAGGTCATAATGTGAGGAGAGGATGAACATGTAACGACGAATCCACCATTAATTTGAACCTTAGAACATTAATATAAAAAACTATTCAGTATTTTTGTTTAAAGGGCAAACAACTGGATATAGTATAATTTTTTTGAGGTTAGGTTAGGTTAGGACAAAATATTTTAGTAAACTATGATTGATTACGGTGCGCACAAGACGGACAGCCAGACTTGTCGGGGGAATTCTGATGAAGGACACAGCATGAACGACTTAAACTCTGATGACTGTCCAGAGAGTAAAGAGATTGTAGAGAAAAGACTGTGTGTGTGTGTGTGTCTGTGTGTGTGTGTGTGTGTATCTGTGTGTGTGTGTGTGTGTGTGTATCTGTGTGTGTCTGTGTGAGGTAGTTTCATCTGCCATTCAGGGCGGGAAGGGTTCAGCGCAGTCATACGGAAAACTTTGATGGAGTACAGGTAGAGTAAAAGGAAATAACAACAACACAAAGAGTTATTGTGGAAGACGTATGTGTGGGGAGGGGTAGGGTGGGGAGGGATAGGGTGGTAAGGGGGGAGGGGTAGGGTGGTAAGGGGGGGGGGCAAGTACAGAGTAGGATACACTGACAAGTAACTTAAAAAAAAACATAATGCTTGTATCTACATAAATATAAATATATATACACTAAGCTTTGCTATATAACTATGGTTTTCATTAACGAAGCAACCATGATGTTGTGTATAAACTAGTAAATTCTCTGTCATTAGATTAATACGAATTTACTTTCACATGGCCTTCATTTAGTACATCAAAGCTGCTATTTTATTGTGGTTTAGTAGAGACGCCGCCAATTATGGGATCATGCGGTACCAGGAGAATTGTGTAGCGTGTACAAGCGTCTCTGGCACTATGGTCCTTCCTGTTACCGAGTGTACAGGCCAGCGTGGAGGACTACCTGGGTGTACTAATAATGTCTTTCCTTATTTACTAGTTATATCCACCTAAACTAACCTAACATAACATATTAAATTTTAGGTGAAATCCATAATGAAACAAATTCCCCAAACATTTTTTTTAAGAGCTTCTGTCAAATTCTTAGTTACATAGATTTCTAGTTACCTATGTATAATGTATTTATGATTTTACTGTAAATTAAAAACAATGAATAAATAAAAATAGACCTAGAGAGCAACAAGATGAAACATTGTATAAAATTTCCAGATAAAAAAATGTAGAAAAGCTCGTTAGAAATTGATGGTTAATCTTTTTCAACGAAGAACCAAATTCATATTCAAGAAAGGTTCTCACAAATGGTAAATCTATTATGTGAAAAGAGTAATCCATTAAGTTTGGTGGATAAATAATGACTTATGGGTCAAATACGTACCTTATCCCTCAATTAAGTCAAGTGATCATTGACTTAGACCTTCATAAAGAGTAAATTAACATAGAGGATAATGTTATATCAATATCTTATCCATCAATATAAAACATACTATCACCAACTCGTTAACTTTTATTACAGGCGATAGTTAACAAGTCTAACAAGAGTTTTTGAGTCTTATAAAGTATGTAAAATATTCAGGTGAAGTTGTTTCATATGTAAATTACTATTCAGACCTGCAGGGAACTTTGTGCATACCTGCGTTGACCAGAAGCTTCCACTGAGCCCTAGTTGTGAGGGGATAAGCCATCGTGTATTCTCTGAGGAAAGTCTTAAAAGAAAAAGCAAAAATGTTCTAAAGATAATTTTCAGAATTTCGTAAATATACCATTATTATTGATATTATTGTTATTGATATTATTGTTTATCATCATCATCGTTATTATTATTATTATTATTATTATTATTATTATTATTATTATTATTATTATTATTATTATTATTATTATTATTATTTACACCCAACAATCATTACACTGTATTTCACATCTATTTTCCACTAGTTCAGACACACAATAGATGTCAACAGAAGTTAACAATCATTCCTGTCTACTCAGCCGTAACCCTCAACTCCCTTCAACCTTACTGATACAATTCTGCAATTTTCATTTCCATCTCTAGTCCCTTTATACTATCTATTCCGAACAGGGGCAGATATCCACTAATTAATGAAACTTTGATATCGATATCATCTCTATAACACAGTCCTAGTCTATACTCTTTCAGGTAGGACTATGTCTTCATCCATCGTGAGCTTCCTTTACCCGTCAGCCGAGTCTTATGTCCTTCAACCACGTCTTTCTCTAGCTTAAAATTTCACTTTCCCTAAAAACCCAATTTTAATTGTTGCATCTATCGCTACCCTAACCACGCTAATTCAATTTTCATCTCTTCTTCAGTTCTAAAAGTAAGAGCATTCATTCCACTCGACTGAACTTGTGATCTTTTGTGATTTCAGTGTTACCAGTATGTACGATGGCTCACTCAATCTTCTCAGACGGATGTAAACTGGCGCCTAAGAGATTATTTCATATTTATTAGTGGCTACACCCAGTTAAAATGTTCTTTCTCTCCATCCATCAACTGTCTGCAAATCTATAATATTTAAACCCACTTTATTCTCTTATTAGCACTAAATTATCTCAATTCCTGCTACTACATATAAATGACCTCGTCTTCATTCCTTCCAGCAGCGTAAATTCTCTCCTACGGTTTAATGCCCACGCTTAGTTGTCTCCCAGTAAATTGCCTAAATATTACAGTCGCCTTGAACACATGTTTTGAGTGTACAGTTCTGTTGTGCACAAGTCACTTGGTTATATTCAGCGCCATCAAGACACAAGCTCTCACTGTCTCTCACGAGCAAGAACATTACGCCAACTACCAGCGTAAAAAAAATATATAATTCCTCTTTCGGAGCAGCCCATGCATTTTTTTCTAAGTAACTTCCTGCTTTTTTTTTCTATTAGCTATAACCACGACACATGGGTTACTAATTCTCACATGCAGTGGCGCTCCATAGTTGTATTTATCACCAATAGATGCATCACCCTCGAAAGCTTTTTGCCATATCAGAGATCAGTTCCTCACTCCCTCCTCACATCTCCGTGTCAGACGAGAGCTTCCTTCCTTTATTCTTTATCTTCCTTCATTTTCAAGGCCACTTTACACAAGAAGTTTAATCTATTATCTTTCCTGCTTTTCAATCCTCATTACAACATACGTTATTCGTTATTATGCAATTTCATGCAAATTATATTTAACCGAACTTCGTCACAATCATTTCCTTCAGTCCTTATATTTAGGAACAACTCACTCCTGTTTACCCATCATTCCTCTCCCTCTGGTTCCTCTGTATGTCAATCTAGAGAACGTTAATAGTCAGTAGTACTGCCCATCAGACGCCACAAAACAAATCAAAATATCATTATCATTGGATTGTAAAATGCCAAGAGTTTTACAATTAACCTGACAGAAAGGGTTGATTTAGCTTCATTATCTCAGTCTAATTATGATACATGACTCCGGGTTAACATCCTGACTCAGGGGGATGACTACACCAACCTGTATGTGATATATCTGTGAGCTAAATTATACCATGGGTAAAGTATATTATCCTTTATGTAACACGTAATACCAGGTTCACGTAGTTAATACCAAGGTTTAAATAACTCCGTCTGTGTACGGTGAGTGGTGTTAATAATTTATCTTAGCTGTTATGTGATGCGAGATACCAGGTCCATGTGATTGACATCTTGAATTCGACTGTACATGTTTCAGACTCGGGTGGAGGGTTGGCTTCACGTATCACCTTTAAATATCTTGTAAAAAAAAAGAGAAGAGAAATAGGTCAGCTCAGGGGTTAAGTGAACAACACAGATATTATGCTCTGTCACATCACTAGTTCCGGGAGATTATATCAATATACAGTGTTGTTGTGTAT
>NW_024736097.1:760000-775000 GCF_018991925.1 Homarus americanus
GAATAAACACCCGAGTCGTTGTTGTACCATTGCTTAGAAAAGTCAGATCTGATGACCATAATAATAAGGCCAATTATTTGTTCTCCTCTATAATCAGTTCAAAGAATGGATACATTTCTTGTTTTATCACGAGTTAACAAAATGATTTATTGAGAGCTTAAACTGGAGGTATAAACTGAAGATCATCATCGTATGTGGAGTCAGAGATTCAATAATAAGATGTCGTAAAGATACAAATTTTAGTGAGGGGGGATAAAAGGAAGGCGTCCAGTCGTAGTGCCTGCAGTGCACCTTTAAGTTTGGTCTAGAGTGAAGATTCTTAGGATGTTAATTGCCGTAGGTGCCTTAAGACTCGCCTTCTTCTTCCACCTGACATAATCTAATCAACGTTTTCTTGCCCTAGTTGTGTAATGTGTATACACTTCCTTCTCTCATTATCTCTATTGACAGTCGCAAAAGAATCTACGATAATTACCTCAACTATTAACATATTTCCTTATCTTACACGTATACATTGTTCAGCATTACGGTGAATACGACACACATTACGCACAGCGGAGGAGAAAAGCAGCATAAACAGAGTATTCCTTAAAAAAAAATGATATAATCTCACCCAGTCACACGGTGAACCTTCCAGGACGACTAACAGACAAAAGGAATAAGTACAATATACAGGTATATTTATCTGATGATGTGCTCTCTCTTTAGTGTATTACCACGACTACACCCTACAATGATTTACTGTAGATCCTTAGGGAGACATCTTCCTGTACCACGCAAAACTTCGAGAGAGAGAGAGAGAGAGAGAGAGAGAGAGAGAGAGAGAGAGAGTCTTAAGTATGATGGCCACTGATCTATTACACTACTAGAGACAAACACTGCCTCATTTATTACCAGCACCGTTCCCCATTTTCTGCACTCCTCCTCACGACCCTGATCTATGTTGGGTACCTGGAGGACATTCATCCAAGCTACAAAAAACAATGTCGCCTATTATCGCTAATGGACTAAAGTAAAGCTTCCTTAAAAAGACACAGAAATATTGGATACACTTTTACCGCCTTCAAAGCTTTCTTAAGTGTACCATAAGGGAGAGACTGAGATGAACAGCAACGCATTTTATCACCAAGTTAAAACATTTTTATATGGACTAAGAATTTTCCAGGTTGTGTTACGAAAACTTCCTCTATTATGTCTGTTCAGTTCGGTCTCACAGCGGTACAGCATCAAGACCCTCCCTCAACAGCTCAGTTCGGTCTCACAGCAGTACAGCATCAAGACCCTCCCTCAACAGCTCAGTTCGGTCTCACAGCGGTACAGCATCAAGACCCTCCCTCAACAGCTCAGTTCGGTCTCACAGCAGTACAGCATCAAGACCCTCCCTCAACAGCTCAGTTCGGTCTCACAGCAGTACAGCATCAAGACCCTCCCTCAACAGCTCAGTTCGGTCTCACAGCGGTACAGCATCAACACCCTCCCTCAACAGCTCAGTTCGGTCTCACAGCGGTACAGCATCAAGACCCTCCCTCAACAGCTCAGTTCGGTCTCACAGCGGTACAGCATCAAGACCCTCAACAGTTAATTTTTAATTCGGTTTCGCCTAGTCTAAAAAAATCATTGTTATTGGTCTCACCTAAGTGGCCTGCAGTAGCGTTGTAAATCAGTATACCTAAACCTCTAGCAGACGTCATCTGTTTTTCCCACCTAGTTATCAAGCATTATGGTAACATCTTGGACTGTGCGGCTCAAGATCAATGCCTCCCACTTGGCCATTACATTTTGAAGGTCTTCGTTATTGTATTCTAAAATCGTGTTATCTATTTCACTCTCTTCCTATATTCTGTCTCTTTCTTCTTCTTCTTCCGTGTCGTGTTTCCCTCTTCATTCCGTCCCTATTGTTTTTTTCCATCTTTGGCATTGACTTTCCTTCTCCTTGTCATATTGTATTTCCTCCCTCCTCTTCCTTCCTTAGTGAAAAAAATTACCAATCTTTCCCTCTGTCCCTTTCACCTATATTATCTCTGTTTCTGTCTATCTCTTTTTGTGTGTATATCTATATCACTTATTTCCTCTCCTCTTCTTTCTTTCTTCTCATTCCTTATTCTTGTTTATCACCCTTCCTTCTCTTGTCATATCACCTATCACTAACGAATTTCTCTCTCTCTCAGTAGTTCCAATAAACACTTCCTTCCTCCTTCTCTACCTTATCCTTCTCCCCTCTTTCAATCCCATCCTTTCTATCTCTCCTTTTCTACCTCCTTCCCTTCTTCTCTCCTTCCTTCTCTTCTTACCTTCCTTCTCTCTCCTTCCCTTCCTCTCTCCTTCCCTTCCTCCCTCCTTCCATCCCTTCCTTCTCTCCTTCCTTCTCTCCTTCCTTCTCTCTTTCCCTCTCTCCCTCCTACCCTTCCTACATCCTTTCTTCCCTCCTTCCCTCCCTCCATCCTTTCTTCCCCTCTTCCATCTCTCCCTTTCCCTGGGTCATCAAAAGGGACATTTTTATTGGAAGTTCATGTTACACTCCACAGTAATTTGCGTTATGGGTGTGTCAATCATACTGTACAGGTGAACCGTGTACTGTATATCAGAAAGTGTATAAAGGTACAGGTGTTTTTATTCATCCTGGTTATTTGTATTTAATTATCTAGCACAAGTGTACGATTGTTGTGGTTGAATGTGGGTGCGCCAACTCCGTAGACTTGCTAGTGATAGTGTGTTATTGGTGAGGGAAATTACCTGATAAATCCACGCGAATATAAATAGCAATAATGCAGGTCTCGATACTGGTCTCAAGATCGCTTTCAAGGTCTAGGTCTCGGTCTTGGTGGTGAGGGAGGTGGTGGGGGAGGAGGTGGTGGGGGAGGAGGTGGTGAGGGGGGGATGGTGGTAGTGAGGAGGAGGTGGTGAGGAGGAGGTGGTGAGGAGGAGGTGGTGAGAAGGAGGTGGTGATGGTGAAGTGGTATGTGGATATGTTATTAACATAAATCTCCCTAATAACTTAAAAAAAAAATCAACAAATGGTCGAATCAATGCACTTGTTTGCTTCTTTCAAGTGTGTGGGTTACGGTGAGACAAACCATCTTATGGGTCGCTCTGAGATGCCTGCTGGGGTACACCACGCAGCTCGGGACCACAGGTTACCTATCACTAGACTACTGTAGGTGGTGTCCTGAGGTAAGGGCCTGAACCTCAAATCCATTACCTGGGTCTGGGAAGGGTTAACCAAAAGTAGGAAATCCTGAATCGTGGTAAATTTTCTAAGCTATGGTGACCCAAGTTAATCTGCCACTGACCCAATCTAACTTTACCTGCCCTTAGAGCTTTGGTTGAGCCTGTATTTACCCGCGGGGAGATACTAATGAAACCCCCTCTGACGCTGAACATCATCAGCAAATGCACCATGTTGGAGTTTCTTAAACGTATTGACGTGCCTGGACATGATCAAAGAGCTTCATGTAATAGGTATAACCCCAATAAATAAATAAAGAAGCAAAGTGTGTATATTAGATTACTCTTATTAAATACTGAAAATTTTTGGAACCAAATATTTCGAAATGATGGAAGTTTCATGACACGAGAAACAATCCTTGACAGGGAGTGATGGTCAGGGTATTAATGAGAACTGGTAGACAGACGGCCTTTCTAGATCCTCTCGTGGGCTGCTGGAGAGTGACAGCCCGCCAGAACACTAACCGGAAATATAATATGTATTAGGAGAGGAAAGCGATGAAATATCCATACGTACTGCGAATATACTGTGCAAGAAGCGTGTTAATTATTTTGATGGCGTTTTTTCTCCACTGAATCGAGTAGAAGAAGTGTCCCTACATCACACATAACCAACAGTGACCCAAACACACAACACAGCCAACAGATGACAACAGTATTCACTTTTCGAGCACAGATAACCTTAAATAAATTGTTACCAGCTGTTAAGCGGTAGAGTCTGACCTCAACTGGAGTCCGAGTTTCTCTGAGGGAGTTTTGGCTCAAGTTGTGTCGAAGTTTGTGATAGTAATTATAACTGGTGTTATATTACATGGCGGGATCACACTATCTCTTGATTCTGGTTTATATTGAGTTTGACTGGTAATGTAGGTGGTCTATTTCTCCAATTGTCTTGTTATTTATTTATGTTATTATTTGTGTCAGGTAGTTTATTGTTCTTTGTGGGTTGAGACTGAAAATTATATATACTTACAAACAAACAAACACCACACCCCATCCCAGACCCACACACACACACACACACACACACACACACACACAAATCTAAGAACATAACAAACATGGATAAAACAGTTGAATAAAGGCAGCAAATAGTAGGATTATAACGATAACTGACCAAATTAAAGGTTGACAGATTCACACCTGTTTTATAAAAACAGTTACTAATTTAAAACAAGAGTAGGTAATAAAAATAAAGATAAACAGAAGAGTTCACATTAGCTCATAAAAATCGATAAGATCAAATGAAATCAAGACTCAGACTAAGTTCCACTGCCGTTGGAAAATTAACAGGCTGGCGATTTTTCGGGAATGGTACGGAATTCCGGCTTTTAGGTCGGCTGAGGCTATTTCTGAGATTGGTGTAAATTCGATGAAAAATTTAGTGACCCACAGAGTACTGGTTTAGCCTACTGGGGTTGGTTTAGTCTACTGGGGTTGGTTTAGCCTACTGGGGTTGGTTCAATCTACTGGGGTTCCTTTATGGTCCTAAATCCCTGACCGAAAATGTCTAAATCTCAGACACGAATAAGATAATTTAGCCAGAAAAAACAATATTCCAATAACGTCTACCACCAGTGTAAACTTGTAGATGCGAAACAGAGCGATAAAAAAAAACAAAAAAAACACAGAAACTCCCAACTACTCACAGAAAAACATGGAGTTAAGTATTTGTAGGCTTAATACACAAGAGCAGAATACAAATGAATAAAGGAGTTTCAGATTAGGATACGATATATTACTAAAACCAATAAGGAACTGAACTGTGGACAAGACATCAATAACAGTCTAAGGTCTTGTTCACGCACATTTCTTCACTACTGTAATCTTCCTTATTTTCTCTTCAAATTGATAATCTTAGCCAAGTAGACATCTTTGGGGCTCAGGTTGCTAAACTTTTAACAGCTGCACCTGAATTCTTCATAACCTGCCTAGAGGATGGGTGTGTGTGTGTGTGTGTGTGTGTGTGTGTGTGTGTGTGTTGTGTTGGCGGTGCACAGTGCAAGATGTAGCGACTTAACTGTTGTAATGTGTATGGTTACTGTACAATACAACCCGTGAATATATCGATAGTAAACATTTATATATAGCTCGTGTCATTGTAGGCATATTAGTGTGAATTAGTGATCAGTGTGTGGGGATGTATATACAGTATACATACATTATATAGTCTATTGATCTCTGTGTGCTACATGTGATAGTGTGTTACAGAGCCGCTGTAGTGCTCATTACACCGGATCATTGACAACATGGGTCAATCATGTCGGCAACAAGAGATATCAAGTGGAGTAATAATACTTTTTTACTCGACTATATTGAAGTCTGGTTCATGAGCCAATTATCGCATTAGCATCTAGCGCTCCTGTCGGCCAGGTAAACAGCGAAATGATTCTAAAATGAATATTCATAACTTGGTGTTGTGTTGTTGTGTATTTTCTTGCCTGGTGCTGGTCTCTGACTGTTATTAATTATAAATGGCATACTATCATCACACACACACACACACGTACGTCTGACACACACATACACACACACACACACACACACGTACGTCTGACACACACATACAGGACAAAACAATAATGCCGGTGGAGGTACAGAGCAGACAGGTGAGAGGGGCAAGATAACTATACTATGCTGGGGATTATTACCTCGTCTGTACCCTGTCTGTCTGTCTGTCTGCCTGTTTACGCACCACCGACAATAATATAATGAATTAGATCTCTGTCATGTGTGCACTAAATGTCCTCGGTGGATTATGTTCAGTACCCAATAAGCACAGAGATTTTTTTTTAGGGGGGGGGAGGTCAAAGTTACTGTAGTTCTGGAATGAAGTAATGTAGAAGGATCCGATCTGTTGTATTCGGTTTCACACCAGTTCATCAAAATGGTCAATTATGTTTTTTTTTTTTTAATATGTATAACATCACGATTCTCCGGAAAATAAACGTCAATGATGATATTTGTCTTTTTACAAACATTTATCCCCCCAAAAGTGATAAAAAAGTGATATTACATACAGGATAGAGTGGCGGCCTTATGGGTGGACAAATCGGTTTAATTCCCAGGGCACTTCACTCTAGCGGACCCCAGAATTTTGTATTTATTTTATGATTTAAGAGGTAAGTACATGTGTTAACAAACCCCCTTTAAAAAAAAAATCTTTCAAATCTGTTTTTATCCTTCACATTTCCCTCGGGTTTGCGTCCGTAAATATAGCGCTTTTTTATTCACTTTTGTATTAGCAGCGACATATTTAGCGGCATTTTATCTCAATATTTACCTACTGTGGAAGTAAATCTAGCGAGTTACAACAACATTCACAAATTTGATTTTTCAGCATCAATAGTCAAGCGAGTGTTTGTTGACAATTCTCAATGGAGATCACTCTGTCTAGATACTTTAATATACGTACTAAGTTACATTATTTATACCAATTGTGTTTATATAGGTGGTTATGTAAACATCTTTTATAAAGCATTAAACATGAATGTTGCCTAAATTAACACCTCTAAATGACTCACTCGCCCAGAGCCACCAAGAACCCTGAAGCCGCTAATGCTGTATCTGAATAAACTACAAATTCATCCTACAGAAGAGAACGTCCTCATTAACTCCATATATAGAAACTTACACTACAAAAGACACCTAATAACCACATCAGTCACTAGGGTTTTGCATATATAATCCAATTATTTCAAAATGTATAAAGAATTAAAATTTTTGAGCAACTCATTAATATTAAATAGATTTCCCCCAAATTCTTATTCGTCGTATACATTGGTAACAACTCTCACAACTCAGTCCCAAATCAGCCAATTGTCACGAGTTTATTGGAGAAGCTGTGGAGAGTTTTTGTACATCAGGGAGGTGAGGTTGGGTTAGGTTAGGTTAGGTGAGGTGAGGTGAGGTGAGGTGAGGTTGGGTTAGGATAGGTTAGGTGAGGTGAGGTGAGGTGAGGTGAGGTGAGGTTAGGTGAGGTGAGGTGAGGTGAGGTTGGGTTAGGTTAGGTGTGTAAGAGGAGTACAGAGATCCCAGTCCCAGCGTCCACATCCCCACACACATACACCTGTTCCAGTACCCACATACGCATGTCCATGTACCCTCACCCCTCCCCACACCTTCCCCACACACACCTATACCAACTCTTTGTCCCCATGCCATATTGGATGCAACACAGCTTGTCGTTCCACGTAGTCAATAATTACGCCCCCTAACAGCGGGCATAAGCGCACTACTTGACACTCCAGGTATCTCAACAATGTCTCTCCGTGTATAACATTACCTTGTTCCACCAGGTACAAGTGAAGGTACAATATCCTACAGGTGTTGTATTACCCCCCCCCCCCTCACGAATCGACAGGTAGGTATTACTGTCATAAAACCGGTATTGTTATCTTAATTACTTTTTCGATCAGGTTACCAATTCGTCCGTCATGATAGTGGGTTTAGACTTGATACGCTGCGACTAGTCAGGGTTATTGTATAGTTTCTCTTGTATGTTTTAACCTGGATTGAAATTAACGATGAAAGAATCATTTCAATATTTCTGTTGGAGGGTGAGTATGATGGAGGGTGGGAGTGTGATGGAGGGTGAGTATGATGGAGGGAGAGTGTGATGGAGGGTGAGTATGATGGAGGGTGGGGGTGGTGGAGTGTGATGGAGGGAGAGTGTGATGGAGGAGTATGATGAGTAGGAGGAGTGTGATTGAGGAGGAGTGTGATTGAGGAGGAGTGTGAGTGAGGGGGAGTGTGACTGAGGGAGAGTGTGATGGAGGGAGAGTGTGATGGAGGAGCAAAAGTGTGATGGAGGAGGAGTAGTATGATGGAGGGAGAGTGTTATGGAGAAGGAGTATGATGGAGGAAGAGTGAGTAAATATTCGTGTACTCATAAATGCATTTTATAGACGAACGGCATAATGAAATAATAACATCAAGCTCCCAGAGGTGTGAAATAATAAATAATATTACCGTGTTATCGTGTCCTCGCCCAGCTTGTCGTGAAAACTAATCTGCTTCACAAATATCCAGATTACAGGGGGATATATATACCCTTATCCAACCTGAACCTGTGTGTGATGCTTGACGCCAGATCCACTTAGCTCAATGATGGCCTGCTGGGCTGACTCGTAAATGCTTCTGGTGCTCGAGACACACACGTATAGTTTGGAAATAAGTTACACTGAAAGCTATCAAGCGTGTACCTCCCTGAGCAAATAGTGAAATGCAAAATAAAAGACTGAAACAATTATTTGTATTAGATGTACTGTGCGACTGGAAAAGTTTGGCTTATGAGATCTAGCACTTAAGAGGGAAGAAACCAGTACTAATCAAAGTATAATACAACTTAATAGAATAGTCCGATAAGTAACACAGGGGAAAGGTTAAGAGAAACCGTTAAGTATTGGTCATGGGATTATGGGTTATATATGTCCGAGGTGGTGATATATTAGATATATAATTTCTGTTGCTGATATATTGCCACATCTTATATCAGTGTATATTGTTATCTATAAACGTATCTTGTAAAGTCTAGTTACACCAATGCCTTAAAGTCACAGTTGGTGTAAAACTGGTCCAGGTGTTATTACAGTATATATCTCATTGACAATTATTTCTTTCACCAAGTTTTTTTACAGTAATTAACCCACCAATAATGATGAAAATGCCTGGCTTCCTTGCAGTTATTTCTGCTCGCTATTTCATATCATTATTCTCTTTTATATGTAATTACACTCTGTTAAGCTGCTAAACACAGGGCCTTCAGAGCAGATAATGGAGAATACAACGTTTCGTCGTATAGCTGGGAAAAATTGACCCAGAGCAAAAGGCCAACAAATGTATGAGACAAACATTAGCTGTACTACTGTAGACTAGCTATAAAAATCAAAATCCACACGTCACATTTTTTTTAACGATATTTCTGACGTTTTTATCCATATTTTATTGAATATTTTGTCTTTTAAAGTGAGAGCTGAGCAGTCCTTGTGTTTGTTTGTTATAAATATGAGACTAGGAAAGTTTTTAATTTTGTTTAGCTTCTTAACCGACTAAATAATATTTTTAAAAGAAGGAAGTACAGCTAAACCTCCCAATAGCGGACTCTATGTTTAGCGGATACCTCCCAGCAGCGGACAAGTTTCAATCTGCTGTAGGTGTACAATAATGAGGAACCATCAAGAACAAAAAATTTCCTACGGTCTGGCATGTGTCTGAACGAGTTACTATTTAATTGTTATCCTTTAATAGGATTCATTTGGGTTGATGTTCCGTAAATAAGGGTATTTTTCGTTGTCAAAAAATTATGTTCTAGCCTAACACTCTTCCGAGCTTATGAGTGACCGAAGCGTGGTAACTAAGTTTATTTTGCTACATAACATTCCTGATTATTTGCTGGAGCATAATAGAAGTTTATGATTGATGTCCCTCTGTTAAATTTACAGTGTTAAGAGGGCGGGTTAAGAAGGAGAGACTTCTAACAGTCAAACCATTTCCACATTGAAATACCGTGATATATTATTACAGTAACGTGATACATGCAGGTTATGGCTGTGGTATCTCTAAAAACCTGCCTAAAACAGTGGTGTACCGGGGGCTGTCTTGTTTTCAGTGTGTTGTGTCTATTGAGCAGTCAGACTTCTGGACCCTATTTTCACTGACCTCAAAGAAAACAAACCCAACCAATCTGCTTTCCTTACTATCCTTGTATTTTTTCACCAGAGGCATAACAAAGAATATCATATCTAGGTAGATTTTATACTTTCATTAAAATAAACATAAAATAAACATATAATACAAATTATAAACAGAAAATATTATCCAACGTTTTAATAAAGGTTTCTGACGATCGAGGCTTCGTTATTCATAATTAACACTGGAATCTCTCTTATTAATCACCAGTGGCGGGGAAACCTCCGTCTATATTGGTCCTTAACCTCTAGACTCTTACCTCAACTTTTTCCACCTTTAGCCAAATACTTACTTCAGTTCTTAATGATGCACTGAAGTGGCTCGTTTTACATTTAAGCTTTCTGAAGCTCCTTGTGTCATCACCATATCGGAAAATCTGTTCATCCAACTCACCTGTAAATGCACGATAACGTCATATCGAAAGGCCTCATAATAAGGACACCAGGTAGAGTATTGAGTCGCTTCATCATTAAGTAAAGTTAATATATTACCTGTGATAAAATGTACGATCATATTAAGTCTCTCAGGTAAGAATATAATTGGTACTTGATTAATAGATCCTTAAGTGGACATGATAAATTATGAGGTGATATGCTGGCCATCTCGAAACTTTCTAGGGACATCGTTGGTATCAGGATCTTGATTAAAACAGCATTTTGGGAGGCCGGAATGAACAGTTTTCCAGTTGGTGGTGACGTACGAAGGTTAATAAATGACCTTTTGTAATATGAATTAACAGTTTTATGACACGAGCTAAAAAATATAGCAACAAATGACGTAGGAGACATACACCTTGAGTTCTCTCTGACATTAGTGTTAACCTCTGAGTACGGGGGGAGGGGGAGGGGAGGGGAGGGAGAGAGGAGGGAGGAGGGGGGAAGGGGGAGGAAAGAGGAGGAGGGAAGAGGAACGGGAGGACGGAGAGGGGGAGGACGGGGAGGGGGAGGACGGGGAGGGGGAGAACGAGTTGGGAGGAAGGGAAGGGAAGAGGAGGGAGAGGAGAGTTAGTGAATAAAATCGTCTGGCATAAGTCAAATAAAGATTAGAAATGGCGTGGAGTAGCAGCTATACTGATTCTAAACAATATAAAACAATTATACATAACATTACAGAAAGTACTTCCTAGAGTCAGTGACATGGATTGAGAGGGGAAGTTGTGCAGGTTTCCTCACTGACACCATCAACCATTCTACTACAGACTATACATTCACGGGTAAGTAGATCAATGTTAAGTAAGCATAGACTGGTCAGGCGATCACGCAAGCTGCCCATCGCTGAGACTTATAACACCCTTACAGCTCGGGTTATGGGTGCAGCTACACTGTTATATTGGTTCCAAATATCTGATCGCCTCCATAAGCACCCAGGGATTGTATTTTCCAAACCATGAAGTCCAACAGCTTCAATGGAGAGCCACCGTGAATTATTTCATTCACTCAATAAGTGGGTGTGACGCTAAGTCCCTCCCCCATGGCATCAAGAATTGAGGAAGGAAACAAACTGATCCCTTCCTCCGGGAACAAACTCAAACGTTTGGACCAGCAGTAATGGCCAAGGATCGTGTGTCTACAGCAAGCAAGTTGAGCGACAACTAAATAGCTTACTATACAGGAAGTCCTGTGACCTGGTAACAATAGAAAAGTCTCCTGTGAAGCCACGGAATTTACTTTCAACTTCGACTTGTTCCAAATATTAAAGCTGTCATGTATATCAGCAGACACAGCTCTGATAGATGTGCATGCAGAAAAAATAACGTGTGAAATGTTTCACTGTTCGTGACCATTCCAGAGGCATTGGTTGCACCAGTGTTGGAGCCTCGAGTGTAATATTGCCGAATCAAATACCAACAGCATCAGAATTTATGGGGATAGTTAGATATGAAAACCAATACAGAAACCACTCGAGTGTATTGACACTTATTTACAGGACATGATATGAATCTAATATAACAGTGACATTTTAAATTCATAAATTCATTACATATTTGCATAAATGTAAACTAGTACAAAGTTCACTTCACAATATTTGTCTGTATCGGAACAATGTCAAATTATTAGTTTATACCCCATTTGGCAAGCACTGGTGGGAGCTACTGATGCCTCCAGTGGTTCAGTCAGGTTTTACGTGTAACCCATCAACGAATTAAACCGAATATGATAAAGTATAAATGTTGTAAGAGTTCAAGTGAAAAATTTGGGCTTAATGAATAATATTTAATGTTGATGTGGTGACCATTTTATTTTAATTTTTTACATTTTTAATCACTTTTGCATGGCATATTTTCTTAGAACTTCATAGACGTATCTAAAACGACCTAAAGCACTTTTGGGGGACGTGTTCTAGATATAACCTCAAACTGACTAAATTCTAGATTATTCATGATAGAGTGTCAGAGTGGCAGGCAACAGGAAGGGTCAAAAGATTCCATAGATTGCCGTCCACTTTACATAACTTATTTGGTTAGTCGCCAACCTAACCAGTGGCGGCTACGTCAGGGCAGAGATGCAGGTCAGGGGAAGGAAGTTGGTGGCTTGTTTAAGTTTCCTTCTTTGTTCTTGCTTTTACCGCCCCTCAAGATACAGTAGACGTCACTCATCAACCACTAACTCGAATTTGATGATGATTTCGCATAATTTAATCCGCGTTTCTTTCTATCATACATTATCAGTTTCCTTTACCTGTCATCCTTGAAATAATCTGGTTATTTTATTATTTGTTGGTAGGCCGTGACAGCGTTCCGGGTTTAAGCTGATCCAACTATCCACGTCATGGGGTCCAGTCGAAAATAGCCCGAATCACTTGTTTATCTGATGGCTATTATATTTAACGTTCTAACTTGCTGATAAATAACCAATTCTGAATAAGGAACTCTGACACGGGATGGCACTATGACAAACGCATATATTATATAATACTGTTGATAAAAAAAATCTGACATACACTACCGCGATGTTACAACACGTTAAAAAAAAACACGACCCGGATTTCAGTAAAAAAAAAACGGAACATGGAAACTTGATTATCATTTATTATTTATGTCATTCAGATCTCGAGAAGACAAACGTAGTGCTGAAACGTTACCAAATAAATGTTGTTGTTGTTTGTTGTTGTTGATTCATATGTTGGTTTTATTATTCATTCTCAATGTATGTTTCCAATGAGGAGAATTAATTGTTTTATCAGTGAGTTCTTATTGCCAGTGGTATAAAAATCCTTCATTAGACTAGCATTATGCCAAAGGGGATAGAGTGACCTAATAGCTAGGTTAAGTTAGGTTAGGTCAGGTTAAGTTAGGTTAGGTTAATGTAGATTAGATTAGAGTGTTTAATCATAGTGAGAAGTAAACTATATCCCTGTATACAATCTTATTTCAGTGTTTTCTTTTTCTCAGTTAATGTTTCTTAGAGCTTTGAGTCTTACATTCATTTCCTTTGAGTGTAGATTCCGGGAGGAGGAGGAGGAGGAAGATGTATCACGCATCCCTCCCAAAAAAAAATTCACGAACTCCAAAAAATAAAATAAAAAATTGTCACAGTAAATATTTGTCTTTTCATCCTTTTAAGCTGGAGACTTTATAGTTACTGCGTGTCCTCTTTGTCTATCGTACTGTCTATTACTTTTTGTTTTGTATCAACAGTGTTTTATTTTTTTAATGTCTTTAGGTTCTGATATTTTGACCTGCTGATATTTTGACCTGCTCAGATTTTGACCTGCCGATGATATTCTGACTTGCTAATATTCTGACCGGCTGATAACTCGATTTAACCTCTACACCTTTTATTTGACCTCTTGGGAAATGCAACTAAACTCTAACCAGATCTTCTCACATACAAATCTACTAACATCTAATATTTAGTATAATTTTCTTTCCTTGTTGATTTTTTTTTTCACAAACCCATTAAGCTTTTGACCTGACATAAACCCTAATACTCAGGCCTTAAAACACTCTGACCTGACCTCTGGATAATCTGATCCGTATAACCATATCATTTTGAATAAAAAAAAATTTGTTTTGAGCTTCTAAAAATTTCAACTCATTTATATTCTATTATGATATTTTGATGTCACTGACCTTTGAACTTTCACTTAACCTACCAATTTCTGAGTCTCATTAAACTTTGACTTTTTCACCTTTCGACATTCAGCTTATTGATTAAAGTCTTAAATTTATGAAGTAATGAGAGGTCCTTTTGATGCTTGTGTTTACCTGTGTTTACCTGTGATATAAGTTGAGACAGTGTAAACAAGGGAAGCATAAACAAAATCTCTCTCTCTCTCTCTCTCTCTCTCTCTCTCTCTCTCTCTCTCTCCAGTAACCACGATTAAAAAACAAATCAAGTCCCAACATCAGAGGGGGAAGAGACTGGGGTGTGGGGAAGAGACTGGGTGAGGGGAGAGAGTGGGGGAAGGGCTGGGGTGTGGGGAAGAGACTGGGGTGTGGGGGAGAGACTAGGGTGGGGAAGGGGAAGAAACTGGGGTGTGGGGAGGGAAAGAGACTGAGGTGTGGGGTGGGGGGAGAGACTGGGGTGTGGGGAAGGGGGGAGAAACTGGGGTGTGGGGAAAGACTGGGATGTGGGGCGGGGAAGACTAGGGTGTGGAGGAAGAGGGGGGAGAAACTAGGGTGTGGGGAGGGGAAGAGGCTAGGAGATCGACCATGAGAGAGTAACCATAGGAGACTCACCCAAACGCCATGAGACAAACACCATTAAAAAAAACAAAAAAAACATCCATTATGGGAAGACACCATGAGATAACTCCAGACTACCATAGGAGGAGAACCAGTGGCCTCCGTCGCCAGTTTATGGAGACAGTCAGGACAGGGGTTATATCCGGCGAGGTTACTAGCTGACCTAAGACGGTGGGGGGAGAAGGGAAAGAAGAGGAGGAAGGAGAACAAGATAAGGAGTGTGAGGGAGAAAGAGGAAGAAAAGAGTAAGGGAGAAACACTAAAAGATATTTTTTTTATATATAGGAAGTGTGGCAGAGAGATAGAGAGACAGACAGAGAGATAAAGGAGTGTGGCTGAGACAGAGAATCATAGACAGACAGACAGTCATAGAAAGAGACTGGCGTGAAGACAATAAT